>NW_017307009.1:425345-454635 GCF_000935625.1 Nanorana parkeri
GACTGTATCTCAGTACGCAGACTGAAAACCAGACACGTCAATCAAATACATCCAGAAACAGTAACTGAATTACTAGAATCTTACAGTATGGATACAATCTGCTGGAATACTGCGCATCAAATATGTGTAATAGAAACAACTAGTAGCAGACCCTATAGCCATGAGGGTCGGTAATGTGGGGAGAAGACCAGTTCGATCCATGAGGGGCATGCGTGGGTGCAACAAAAGGAACACTTGTGGTGGAAGGTGGAGGTGGGAACCTTGAATGAGCGCAGTAGAGCAAGGGTCAAAGGACATCCAGGGGCCCTAGGGAACCCATCAGTTTAGCCTCGAGATACCAGTTAGACAGTTTGAAAATGGACATCAGATCTTGCAGTTGTTGTAATGAAAATTCTGCTGCAACATACGATGTCCAAGTAGCAAAAAATGTTTTGGTGCGTGCTTGATTACATTTCGTATCCAGCTTGTCCAGTAACAACAAGCGATTCAACAGGGGGCGGAATGTGTCCATGGAAGGGGAATCAGGTACGATCCAATTACACAATATCGCCTTTTTGGCTGTCAGCAGACAGAGATGTTCCCAGCGGGTAGGGCAAGAAGGGTTCCCGCTCGTGGGTAGGGGGAGGGCATGCAGCAGGCAAAAGCTTGGGGATAACTTCCTGTTTATATGTGAGTGCACATTCATGAAGGACACTATAGTGGACCAAAAGTTTTGTATACGGGGGCAGGACCACATGAGGTGCAGGAGGTCAGGTAGGGAGAGAAGGCATTTTGGACAAGCAGTTAACCACATTGAAGGGGTCCCCCTAGTAGGAATATTAAAAACATGATATGCTCTATGTACTGTTTTAAAATATATTTCCTTCCAGGATTCATTGACAATAGCTTTACTGATTTGCTGCCAGCACTGCTCCCACATCTTGATTGTGTCATATAAAATATATTTCCCTCCAGGATTCATTGACAATAGCTTTCCTGATTTGCTGCCAGCCCTGCTCCACCATATTGATGGTGTCCTCAGTAGACATGTTTAAAAAGTCCGCCCAGCGGGCAATGTGGGACGGTACTGAGGTGGATGATTCCTGTATGTAGGTCACAATGCTCCGGGCAATGCTAGATATCTGGGGGGAACTGAACAACGAAGAGAGGGGAGAGTGGACCACTTCAGGCCAAGGCAGTGTAAGGTGACTGGAGATAAAGTGACGTAATTGTAGATATGGGTAACCATAGATGGCCGGGAGACGGTGGTGGGTTTATAGATCCTGAAAAGACTTAAGTCATCCTTGGGGGTCGAAGACATCTGCCAGAACCACTATACCCCTAGCTGCCCATATCCGGAAGGCATTAGAGTCAGCGCCTGCCGCAAACCCTGGGGAGGATCTGAGGGGCATCAATGGGGATATGACACTGGGCAGATGGAATATTTTCCGGGGTTCCCTCCAAGCTATCACGGTGTCCCTGAGTAGAATGTTATCTTTAATGTGTTTGGGGAGGAGCCTCAGTGGGGTGTTCAGGATACCAGAGGGGGTCCAGGGTTTCATTAAGTGGCTCTATAAAGGAGTGTTGGTGAAAAAGGTGGTGTCATGAGTCCAATCCCGTACATGGCGGAATAGGCTGGCTAAGTTGTATGCTCTAATGTTCGGGAGGTTGGCACCTAACTTCCTCACTGGCTGTTGGAGTTTTTTGAGGGCGATCCGCACCCTCTTCCCCCGCCAGAGACACGAGGTGAAGGCACTTTGGTGGATTTGTATATCTTTATGTTTCAAAGGGAGGGGTATAATCTGGAGGGGGTAAAGCAACCAGGCGAAGCTAACCATTTTAATTAGGTGACATCTGCCTAAAAGGGAGATAGGGTAATCTTTCCAGGTGGGTAGTTCCTGAACAATTTTGTTTATTATAGGTTTGTAATTCAATGTATATAGATCTCTAGCCGACCGGGGAATGGAGATACCTAGATAAGTGATAGAGTGTTTCTGCAGTATCAGGGATGGATTTGTGCGGGAAAGGGTAGTTACAAAAGTCCTATCTGGAGTTAGGGGAAGGAGTTCACTTTTATTTACATTGATTCTCAGGCCCGAGAAGGACCCATAGTGGGTGATTAGGTCAAAGATTTTTGAGATCTGTGCTAGAGGGTCAGATAGGAGTAGCAGGATGTCATCTGCGAACAGGGCCAATTTGGTGTCGAAGGGGCCAGAACTGTATCCCGTAAAGGTTTGAGAAGATGATAGGGCTCGGGACAGGGGTTCTACCGCCAAATTGAAAAGGAGTGGAGACAGAGGGCAACCCTGGCGAGTACCCTTGTATAACCGGAAGGGTGGGGAAAGGGCCGCAGAGGTATATATGCATGCAGAAGGAGCAGTATACATTGTTGTGACATATTGCAAAAATATCCCCGAGAAACCATATCTTCCCATTACCATTGACAGCCAAGACCAGTTCACGTTGTCGAAGGCCTTCTCCGCGTCCAAGGCCAAAAGGGCCATCGGTCCGGGAGAAGCCTCCGACAACCTTATCCCCTCCAATGCAGTAAGAATCTTCCTCACATTTAACACAGCAGATCGACCGGATACAAAACCTGCTTGAGCAGGTGATATAAGCTAAGGCAGCACACCGGCCAGTCTGTTGGCCATTATTTTTGATAAAAGTTTTGCATCACAGTTAAGCAGAGATATAGGATGATATGATCCAGGAAGCAAGGGGTCTTTCCCTTTCTTGGGTAAGAGCCTGATATAGGCGACATTGAACGTGGGTGGATAGCAACCCTGTTGCAGTATGTAATTATATAGGGATACTAGGGTTGGGGAGACCCGATCTGTCAGGGACTTATAAAATTCGGCGGATAGGCCGCCAGGGCCGGGAGCCTTCGGGCCGGGGGAGGCATGAATAACAGTCTGGACTTCCTGGAGGGTGATCTCCGCATTCATGCGTTCCAAGTCTGCGGCGGATAGGGAAGGTAAAGGTACGGTGTCCAGAAAAGAGGACCCTGCAGAGGGGTTTCCCGCGTCCGCCGCATACAAGGATTGGTAAAATGTACGAAATGTGTCACAAACAGTCTCAGGGTCCGCGGAAGTCTCGCCCTTGTCATTGGTCAGACTGAGGATGTGGGATGGAGCGTTGTGTCCCCTGATCAAGTTCGCCAACAATTTCCCTGACTTGTTCCCAAATTTAAAAAATTCCACTTCTTTGTGGGAGCGAATTTGGAGGTCGTATTGGGCTATCCAATGATTGCAAGCTTGTTTGACCTGTATCCACTCGGCTCGACTGGGGTGTAGGGGCTTGTCAATAATGGAGATACGCAGTCCTGGCAGGGAGGAGACATATGCCAAAATCCTGCCTCTCAGTACTGCCTTAGCCGTCTCCCAGAAGAGAACGGGATCCCCAGCATGTTGAGCATTGTCAGAAGCATATTCATCCCACCATGAAACTAACTGCGCTTGAAACGTATCGTCAGTACGTAGGTAAGATGGGAAGCGCCATACTAAAGGTCTGGAGGATATCCCCAAATGCTCTATGTCCATAATTACTGGAGAGTGGTCCGATATGACCATATCTTCTATGACCACTGAGGAGATCTTGGACACCATGTTAGGCGAGACCAGGAACATATCCAGGCGGGAAAGGGAGTCATGTAGTGAATAGACCCCTTAGTCTTATTAACACTTTGGACTGAACTGTTTGATAAGGAAAACGTAATTGTGTTGTGTAAACAAGAAGAAAAATGTATACATACAGTCCAATGAGAGTGCCAAACAAGACAGTATGAGAGTCCAAAAATGTTTAATAATGGAATGGGCTAATAAACAAAAGCAAAGAACAACCAACACATTTCAGTGATTTAAAGACATCCTCTTCTTCAGGGCTTTAACATGATAGGTAATAGACATGTATGCCGGCCAAAAAAATCATTTCAGTTCGTTTCATTTCGGATTTTTAATTTATATCTTTTTTCGGGATTCGGGTCCAAAAGTCAATTTGTTTCAGTTTTGGGATTCGTTCAAATCCGAAATTTTCATTAATTTCAGGTGAGTTAAAGGATATTTATGAATTAAAATTTGTTGTGGAAAAGTGACACAAAAAAGTGACATGTTTACTTCTTTTAACTTTTGACAGTTCACAGAAACAATAAAAAAGTGTGGGGTCCCCCTCCAATTCATATCAGACCACATACCCTTATCATGGGGAGGGACCCCCTGACAAAGCACCTTGTCTCCATGTCGAAGAGGACAAGGGCCTCTTCCCTACAACCATTGCCTGGTGGTTGTGGGGGTCTGCGAGCAAGGGGGCTTATGGGAATCTGGTTGCCCCCTTTAACTGCCTCCGGGCCGGCCTTGAGCTCTCTAGATCTGAACGGGCGTCTTTAGACGTCCGCTCAGACACGCCCCCTCCTGCGCGCCGCTGGGCGCACGCGAGCAGGAAATGGCTGCAATTTTAAAACAGGCAGCCATGCCTGTTAACATACAAGCGATCCGCCGGCTGTAGAGCCGGCAGATCGCTTGTATGTTGCAACGATCGGTGCGCCCCCCCTGCTGTCCCCCCCGCCATTGTCTTGGGATCAGCGCCATGCCTGTGTAACAGGGGATCAGAGGGAGCTTGTTACACGTGCTCCCTCCGGTCCCCTCTCCCCTGAAAGAATGCGGAAGTGTTGTATATTACATCACTTCCGCATTCTTGTGTCACTCTCCAGCTTCAGAAGCTGCAAAGAAGCTGATGGAGCAGATCTGTGCTTCATCAGCTTCTTTTGGGGGGTCCTAGGTGACATTATGGGTCTTGGAGACCCCTGATGTCTCCATAAAGAGGACCTGTCACATATTTTGCTAACACATAGGGAGGTTTTATTAGCCCCCATATGTGATAGCAATAAAGTCCCCCCCAAAAAATGTTTTAAGTTACACATAAAAAAGAATAAAAAGAATTTTAAAAAATTAAAGTCCCCACCCATACTTACACGCATGCGTCGGGGGTGCATACGTGCAAAAAAGACGATTGTGCCCATTACGCCGCACATGTTTACATATCGCCGCGAACGTCGGAGTGAGAGCAATAAGTCTAGGGCCATCAATCACTGATAACACTAAACTGATGAGCGGTAAAAACTTTTAAAGTATCGCCTATGGCCAATTTTTGGGTATGGTAGTTTTCTGCTATGTCACGGGTGCGCGCAATTTTAAAGCTTGACATGTTTGGTGTCTATTTACCCGACGTGACCCTGACTTTTATATTTTACCAAATAAATGGGTAATAATAAATGTTTCCTAACATAATTTTCAGTAATTTTTCCTAATTATAGTAAAAAATAAAACCCGTAGTGGTGATTAAATACCACCAAAAGAAAGCTCTATCTGTCCCCAAAAAATGGTATACAATTCATTTCAGTACAGCGTTGCATGACGGAATAAACGTCAGTCAAAGTATCGCAGCGCTGAATACTGAAAAATGGCCGGGCCGGGAAGGGAGTCTAAACACCTGGTCTTGAAATGGTTAATAAAGGGAGCACGCAGATCTCACCCCCACCTTCTTTTTTTTAAAATCAGAAGTCAACTTTACTGTACATCTGCACGGTACAATGATACAAGGAGGTCGTGCCTCCAACACAAGACAGCATCCTCAATACGACTCTGGAGTATAGTATAAGTACATAGAACACGTTACATTGTAGAGTAAACTTGAGAGGATTATTCAGTTGCAAACAAAGCAGACAATCTATAGCCACGATGGCTGTACTGAATAGTGCAAAAGAGAAAACGTAACAAAGTGTTGCAATGAGCAAATCCGATGTAGTGCAAGAAAATATAAAAAGGAGTAACGCTGGTCATATGTGACATCAGGTATCAGAGTAAGTACGATCAGGCAGTCACACTTGAGGTTAATAGTGTTCCCTATCGCATATATACAGGTAAATAAAATGTTTCAAGTGTTTAGCGTCAATGGGGAGAAAAGGGGAAGAAGTGTGGGGGGTCAGGATGGGGAGAGGAGCAGGCGGAGCAGGTAGAGGGGAAAGGAAAGAGAGGTGCAGCACGGAATGTCCAAAAGGAAGTAAGGAAGTAAGGAGTATCGGGGCTGTGCGTCAGGCAATTAGTATCTGGATCTCTACCAGCATTCAGGGGGGCGTTGCAGTCATACCCCGATGATACGCATCCGTGCCCCGAAAAGATGCCCAGGGTCTCCTGGTGGACCGAAAGAGCTCCTCCGTGTTCCGGAGCGTGGAGGTTAGGGCTTCCATCAGGTAACTCTCATCAACTTTAGTAAACCACAACCTGAGGGATGGACAGCAAGTTTGCTTCCATAATAGTGGAATGCATTGGCGGGCAGCGTTCAGGAGGTGCCTAGATAGTGATTTTTTGTATTTCCCCGTAGACAGGTCGCTGAGATGCAGCAGGCATGCCACAGGGTTGTCTGTTAGGTCCACCATCACCAGGTCTTTCACGGTGGCTGTCACCCCCTGCCAGAAGGGGAGCAGTACAGGGCAGGACCAAAATGTGTGTAATAATGTACCCGGGGCGTTTTGGCATCTCCAGCACATGGGAGAAGTTTGGGGATACATGGCATGAAGGGCTGTTGGGACCCGGTACCACTGGGACACGACTTTATAGCCCAGCTCCTGGTTTTTGGATGCAATGGAAGAGTGGTGGGAAAGGTGTAATATACAGTCTTTCTGGTTCGGCGTGAAAGTGGTGTTCAGATCTCTTTCCCACTTGGCCAAAAACGGTGGATAAGTCTCTGGAGGGGGGGAAATCAGCATGGAGTAGAGAGCAGATATCGCATGGCGAGTAGGCGTTTCCTCTTTGCAGACCTGTTCGAACGGAGTCAGGGGTCTGGAGAGCTGATGGGGGTTAGGTATAGAAAGCAGGAAATGTCTTAGTTGGAGAGCACCCCAGTGGTCTATGGGAGGTTCTGTCAGACCGCTAAGCTCACCGGGTGATAGCCAGCGATCGGAAAGACGTAGGTCATTGATTCTGAATTTGTTGGCCTCACGGAGCCTGCTGAAGCGGGAGTCAGTAACACCAGGCAAGAAATCCGGGTCGCCTATAACTGGGGTCAGAGGTGATGGGAAGGGGGAGATATCCGTGGAGCGAAAGAGCGATCTAGCTATCTGAAGTGTGGGTGCGATGGTAGGGTGCGAGCGTGTGGAGGGTGGCAAGGGGGCGGAAAGCCAAGGTAGTCCAGCCAACGCTGAGCTGGTGTCATCCTCCTCCATGTCCACCCATTGCTTGGTTTTCCTATGGCAGCACCAGTCCCAAATACGCGCCAGATGGATCGCCCTATGGTATTTGGCCAAGTCCGGGAGCCCGATGCCTCCCCTGTTTTTGGGTAGGGTGGTGATGGAGTGGTGGATTCTAGGGGGGGCATAAGACCATAGGAAGGCTATAAGCATTTGACGCAGGCGGCGAAAGAACAGTGGTGGGATGCGGATTGGGAGGGCCTGGAATAAGTAGAGGATTCTTGGTAGAGTTGTCATCTTAATGGCATTACAGCGGCCAAACCACAAGAGTGACATCTAGTGCCAGAACAAGAGGTCCTGTTTGGTTTTCTGGAGCCGGGGTGCAAAATTGAGCTCATACAGTCGGGTGGGGTCTGTCTCTATAGAAGTGCCCAGGTAAGTCAGGGCATCCGAGGACCAGGCAAATGGGAAGGAGGATCGCAAGTGGCCAACTCAGCGTGAGGGAGGGATATATTGAGGGCAGCTGATTTGGAGACATTTATTTTGAAGTTTGCGAGGGAAGTGTAACGGTCCATTTCCCGCATGAGGATTGGAAGGGAGGAGGACGGCTCAGAAATGAAAAAGATCAGATCATCCGCAAAGGCAACAACCTTATGCTCCCCGGAATGTTTCATCAGGCCTCGAAGGTCAGGCAGGGATCGTACGCGGCAGAGGAATGGTTCCAAGGTTAGAATGAATATGAGTGGGAAGAGGGGGCATCCCTGCCTGGTGCCATTGGAGATGGAAAAGAAATCAGAGCGGGCCTCGTTCACACGGACGGCAGCCGACGGGGACGAGTACAATGCAGAGATCCATCGTATCATGCCAGGACCCAATCCTATGTGGCGAAGGGTGGCCTGAATGGGTGGCGCCACTCCACCCTGTCAAATGCCTTCTCCAAATCAACATAACAGCATTAAGGTTGACTGGGTGGAGCGGGCACAGTGTATTACATTAAGCACTCTAGTAGTGTTGTCCCTCGGCTCCCGTCCCGGGACGAAACCCGCCTGGTCCAGGTGCACCAGGCCAGGGTTGTATCTTCAGATCTAGGTTGAGGAGAGCTATGGGGCAATAACTGTTGCATTGAGACGGATCCTTACCGGGTTTGGGTATGACCGCTATGTGGGCACGAAGCGAATCTTTGGGGAGAGAGGAGCCCGTCAGGATAGAGTTGTATGCGGCTAGAAAGTGAGAGGAGAGCGAGTGGGAGAAGGTTTTGTAGTAAGGCAATGTGTAGCCGTCGGGGCCAGGGGCTTTACCCGATTTGGCCTGCTTGAGAGCTAGGTCATATTCCTCCTGGGAAATCGGTGTGTCTAGATGATCCCTTACCTCTGGTGGCGGGGTGGGCATACCAGCGTCACTGAGGTAGTGCAGCAGGTTTGTACTGTCTGAGGCGGTAGGGGATGTGCCCGGCCTTGCACTAAGGTTGTACAAAGAACTGTAAAAGTTCTGAAATTCCCTGGCCATGTCAGCCGACGATGTCAATTTCGTTCCTGCACTGGAAATTATGTGGGGTATGTACGTTGTCTGGCGGGAACCCCGTAGGGCCGAGGGCCAGACACATGCCCGGCTTGTTCGATAGCTCGTATAAGGTGTGACGGCCTTTCAGACTTTCAGAAGGCCCTGCCGCACCTTAGAGAGGAGGAGGTCATTGAGTTCCGCTCTAATCGAGACCAATTCCTTAAAGTGGGCAGCCGCCAGGAATTTTTTGTGTGCTGCTTCTAGGGCGTGGAGTCTGGCAAACAGCTGAGCCAACTTCACTGCCCCCTCACGTTTCCTGCGGGCACCATGCCTGATCAGGACTCCTCTGACCACGCATTTGTGTGCCTCCCACACCACTGAGGGTTCAAGAGTCGTGGAGGTGTTTTCTAAGAAGTAGGAGATTATTGTGGAGTCTAACTCGGAACGGATTACTGGGTCTTGGAGTAGTGACTCGTTCAAACGCCACGAGGGGCTTTTGGGGACATAGGGGAGGAGTTCCAGCTCTATGTGAACTGGGGCATGGTCCGATAGTAAGATATCGCCTATCAGCGCTTCGGTGACCAAATGGAGGTCCTTGTGGCGAAGGAAGAAGTAGTCCAGGCGCGAGTATGTGTTGTGCGCAGAGGAGTAGAACGTGAAGTCTCTAACTTGTGGGTGCATAATGCGCCAAACATCTGTCAGTTGGAGGAGGTGCAGCTCGGACTTGAGTTTCTTGAGGCGAGAGTAGGGGAGGTGGGATGCCGTTCTGGACACATCCAAAAGGGGATCAAGTGCAAAGTTAAAGTCACCCCCCACTATTAGCAAGCCCTCTTCGAACCCAAGGAGAAGCGGTACTATACGTTGCAGGAAGGGGCGGGGAAGAAACAGAGGAGCAAGTCCAAGGGGGAAGAAGGGATTGCTAAGGTAAAGTGAAACGGTAAGTGGTGCAGAGTAGGAAGGGTAAGGTCAGGCGGGTAGCACCTAGACCCAGGTAGGGAAGACTACTACAGGCGTTAGCCTAGGCAAATGCGGATGTATACCCTCCGACCCAGAGATGGGAGGGTACTACCTATTGGGGGTATGTGATTGGGATTGAGCAAGTGAGGGAATGCTTGGGGAGATGCAGTTACCAATAAAGGACATGGTAAATAACGTTAAAACAGAGCATACGTATTAACATAACAACATAAAATCTAGAAACTGATAAATAGGAGCTACAGGACCAAGGAGCATCCACATGCACGGGGAGGGATCCCCCTGCGCCCTGAGTGTCACCGTACCCCATGGACCCGCAGCTCTGGACCCCCTATAGGGAATGAGGATCAAGGCACTCCCAAGCGTGTGAAGTGGATGGGAAAAGTACTCCGCCACCATCCCACGAAGGGAGGGGGAGGAGGACAATCCAGTCCCGGCTTATGAGGGAGTGATTGATTAAACATCATTAGGAGCCCCCCAGCCTAATCGGGCTGTAGATGGGCAACTGTAGGGTACTGTAGGGACCCGCGAAGCGGACCCCCCCAGCCGGGACCGGGAGGGGGGAACCGAAGGTCCTTCCCCCCCTCCCGGCAGCAGGCAGCTAAAGCAGAGGCATGGCAGTCACAGCAGTGAGGGTATAAGTCTTATAAGGCATCAACAAGAAACTTAAAATAGAAATAAACATAAACCTAAACAGCCCCCCCGAAGACATATGACTATATAAACAAGGGGCACCTAGGGTAAGGGGGGGCTAGTCCCCACCATCTCCTCTCCCCCCATGCACATGCGCTGAGTACTGTGACCTGTAGAAATAAAAAGGTTAATCACAGAAAGCAGTCGTAAGATGGCAGGGGCCCATCGATGGGGGAGTGTAGGGGTGATGCGGGGCCAGTCCTCATGAACATTGAAGGATACTGTGGGAGATTCAAGGTTCTCGGCCCGCTGGGGGCTGTACCGATGTGTCCCTCCGAGTTGTTCGGTGCTGGCTTCTGGCCCGGCGGGGCGTACACGGGGGAGGAGGGGCCGGCCCCAAAGGCTCATCAGGGAACTCCAGCCAGTTGGGGACATCTACCGAGTCCACATCAAGGAAGCGAAACAAGGCTGGGAGCTGTTCAGGTGAGTGCAGTTGGAAGGTAGCGTCGTCTCGCCTGACGATCAGATGGAAAGGGTGACCCCATCGATAAGTAGCAGAAGCAGAGTGGATTTGATCCAGCAAGGGGCGGACTAGGCGTCGCGGAGAGTATGTCGGGAGAGGTCCGGCATGATGCGGATGGTAGCACCATCAAAGTCAGATGGGCCATGCCTCCATGCCTGCCTGATGATCTCCTCTTTCACAGCGAAAAAATGCACCCTGCACAGGACATCCCTCGGTGCTGATGGCGTGGGGGGACGAGCACTGCTAACTCTGTGGACCCGGTCAAGCTCCAAGGCTGCATCATGAGGCTTACCCAGGAGGGTGTTGAGGATGGCGGCCACAGTGTCTCGGAGATGAATGCCGGTCGTGGCCTCTGGGATACCTCGCAGTCGTAGATTGTTTCGGCGGTTTCGATTTTCCGAGTCATCCTGTCGAAGGTGCATAGACAGCAGGCGGGAATTCGTTGGCCGTGCATCCGCCTCCAGGGCCTCCATCCTGGCCGACAGCGAAGTGGTGGCAGTTTGCGATTCACGGCGCCATATCCAGGCCACGCCCCACCCCACCTTCTGAATGAGTAAGGGGTAGTTATTACCCCTATTCATTCACATCGCTGGATGATCTAGTTGACCATGAGATTACATCGATTTACATTTTGGGTCTTTTTTAAAAATAAAAGACTTCTGACAACTTTTGAACCCCCAGCATCACCATCTGCTATCACATGGGGGACTTGTAAGCCCCCTATGTGATGGCAATCAAAGTAAAGTAAAAAAAAAACAGTTTTTAAAATGAAATAAAATAAATCTAAAAATAATGTAAAAAAAGTTAAAGTCCCCCGCCCCTGCGAGCACGCGCGTCGCCACGTATGAAAACGACGAACACGCTACACATGTTGGGTATCGCCGTGCATGCCGGAGTGAGAGCAATAATTCTGGGGCCAGTATTTCTGGCTATCTCTAAATTGATGACCTGTGGGGGCTTTTAAAGCGTTGTCTATGGACTTTTTGGTGTATTGAAGTTTGTCGCTATTTCACGGACTCACACAATTTTTTACCTGGGCATCTTGGGTATCTATTTACTCGGTGTAACCTCATCTTTTATATTGTATTAAAACAATGGGTATTTTATTGTGTTTTGGGTCATTTCTGTATATTTTTCACTAAAGTGTGGGGTTTGATAAGAAGTTGCGCTAATATCGTGCAACATAAAAGTTTGCAACTGCCACCATTGTATTCTATAGAGTCTTGGCTTTCAGAAAATATATAATGTTTGGTGGTTTTATGTAATTTTCAGGCCTAAAATTTGGAATATAAAATGGGTGCAAAACAATGGAAAAAAAGGCCTCATTCATGAAGGGGTTAAACAAAGGGTTTTTTTTTAAGGTGTGGTGTGTTTATTTGGGGTATGAGTAGGGGTAACAACTACCCCATACTCATTAACGAGGGAGGGGGAGCAGCATCGTCATCATTCCTATAAGCTGCCCTGCCCGCAGACCCCACAACTACCAGGCCAGTGTTTTGGGAAAGAGACCATTGTCCTCATCAACATGGGAAAAAGGTGCTTTGCCAGGGGGTCGTTCCCCCCTTTCCTGCTCTGCCAGGTTGCTGCTTGGATTAAGGGTCTGGTATAGGATATTATGCGGGACCCCAAGCTTTTTTTTGTTAATTTTGGCATTGGAGTCCCCGATAGAAATCCTACCAGACCTAAAGGGTATGAATTTGGGCAGGGGAATCCACAGTTTTTATTCTTATGTTAACGATTAACAACAGAAGTTCATTCTGCATGACATTCTGAAAAAATTTCAGATTTTTGGAAATATTCGGATTCATTATTTCTTTTACTTAGAAACCCAGATGTATCTTAACTTTCCAAATTTGCCAATATCCATCCTAATTTCAATACGGAACAAAAGCGAATCACACACGTCTAATAGGTAGTATTATAGTACTCAAAAATCACAAATCACCAGGGGTTCATTAATTACTGTGTAGAGAATAGTCAACATCAATGCATCATCAAAACTGATTTTTGCTGATTAACTGCTGTTGACTATAGTATACACAGCAATTAATTAACCCCCTGGTGATTTGTGACAGTTTTTGACTGCTGTTGTTTATGAGCCCATACCATTATGAAACCCTTTTTGACTATCATGCTCTCTCATTTGGCATTCCCATTGGACTGTATTTATGCATCCTTGTACGTGGAAATTACCATGTATGTTAAGAGCAGCTTTACTGGAGCCATTGTGCTTTATCATGCTCCAACCGATCTTAATTAATGAATCCGGCACCTCACCTGTACTTGTTCAAGATTTCAAAGCAAGAAAAGGAACCTAAAGCTAAATCGTCTTAATACAAAGCAGAATGCAACATTTTTGCAATATTCCATATTAACCTGTCTTAAAAAAAATAGGGGAGAGTTTTCTCTGGTCTGGTGGGTATTGTTAATGGAGGATCCATGGGGTCCATTTGCTTAGGAAAGAGTCACATCTGTCCATAGGATTAGGCAACCAGTTCATGTATTCTCATGATGGAAATAATTGTGTGGATCATTCATTCATAGTCAGGGTAGATGTAGATGCAGATGCAGGGTAGAAGTCCAATACCTAGGAATGATGGCACATTGAGGGCGTAGAAAAAATGCAAAATAATTATTTTGTGGCTATTGGGATAGGTTATGGCATCATAAGCAGCAAAATGAGTTCCAGTGTTTTTGTCACCCCACAAAAGAATAGTGGGGCAAAATAAATGCAATCTTAACTTCTGTCAAAATAGTAAAATAAAGTATAAGAAAAAGCTTGGTCCTAGATTTTTTTTTTTTCGTATTATATTTTATTTGTAAGTGAAATGTCATATCTGGAAAATATCATATTATGGCCACTAGATAGAACTGATGAGTGTAGGGAAGAAGTCCTTATTGTCCATGCTTTTTTTTTTTTTTAATTGACAATTTTTATTTTGAAGGTTGCATATAGAAAATACAAAGCTTACGACATCATGTAAGGTATCAAGCATAATCAACAATCAACCGTAAACCATTATACATACATTATTTTGTTGCACCACCAAAGCGCCAAAGGCAGACTAACCTCCCCCCACCCTCCTACCTTATTGTATGTCATGGCTATATAACAAATAAAGTTTCGTGTTGGCTGTTCTCATCCAAAGCCGTACTAGCTGAAGTCCTAGATTTTTAAGAGCAGATGGACTAGAAGTGGGTCTAGCTAAGGAAAGAAAAGTTGTAAGTATTACTAGTGGCAGGCATGGGCAACCCCTAAGCAAAGAGTAGAAGGAATACTTGCCTGCACCAGAACAGCAGAGAGTAGAATTGTCACTTTGATGCAAGGTAATTCCCAGGTGTGTGGATACAAGGTATAGGCAGGCAAACCAGGGAGTCAACAGACCAAGGTCATCAGTGCTAAAGCAGCCTGCCAAAACAAACTGCCAAACTTGTAAACAAGCCAAGGTTGTGAATAAAAGTAATCACTACGAAACCAAATCAGGAGCTAAATCATAGCCTAAGGAGGATCCATTTTTAAGGCCATTGAAGCAGGCAGCTGGAGATCAGGGAACTTTGGACCAAAGGTGTTAGGTACAAAGCAGAATGGTATGGCAACTTTGCTTATTTAATTTGAAGCTGCAGCTGGTAAATGTCCAACACATGAATATAGTTCTATGAATGTAGGAATGAGACTGCAAAGGTTCTTTTTTCAAGAGCCTTTATTCCACCATATGCATTTATTTCATATTCAACATTTCCAAGGAATGCTTGTCTTTTAAGATCACCGGCTTGTAATGCACTATGTAGAAAATCCAGGATAAGAATTACAGTCCTTGATGCTGCACTTAGAAACCAAGTAAGCATGGCAGCCTCTGTATTTCTCTTAGCACAGGTATCTGCAGAATATAAAAATGAAAAATGTATTATTGCTCTTGGGCAGAAATTATCCTTCAACGCTTTAATGATTTTTTAAATATTCTAAAAAGAAGAGTGATAGTGGATGTGGTGGCACTGAGAAACATTCCTGAGCAACTTCAGTCACAGTTGGTGACTGTTGACATTAAAGTGCTCCATATCTGTATTAAAGAAATGAACCTACTCCAGGTTTGAAATTTATATTTACAAAATAGTTTCCCTGTGTCTGCTGCAAACATTGTTTTCAAAGCACTACCCTCCCTCCTCACACTCTAGCACTGTCCTCTTCATGCTCCTCTCATCTTGGCCACTGGTTCTTTTCTGGGTTGAATGATGCCCAGGCCATCATGGGCACACACCCTAGGGGGTGTGATCACGTAACCAGGACTCACAGAAAAATGCTGCAAATAATGGCTGTCACAAGTAAAATACACTTTTTGCAGCGTTGAGAACAACCCACCTCCAACACAGTTAAATAGTATACCTAGAAGGACCACGGGATCCTGTATAATACTGCAGTAACCGCAGCTACTACAGTGCTTGACAGCTATCTCATGGGTCCTATACTTCCACTGTGCTGAGTGACTTCCTCCTCTGCTGTGAAAACACTGAGGGTCACTGACTTGTTCAGCAGCAGCAGCTGTTTTGCAAATGCCTAAAATTTTTGTCATTGAATACTAGGCATTTTCTGATTGACGGATTGACTGATTGAAGGAAAAAAAAACTGTTGGCTAGAGATTGGTTTCAAATTATTTGTCTCTTACTTAAAGCCCATTTAAACTGTATAACATTTATAAGACTACCTGTCTTAAGGCTGACAATTCTGCTGTGTGACTTGCTAGACATTGCAGACGTTCATATAATGTTGAAGATGCCTGTTGCACAGCATTGAGACCAATGTAAACAGGATAGGTGCTCGAATTGAACGTTACGGATGGTGCTGTGCAAAACCTCAGAGGTGGGAAGATTGGTCACCAGCACTCCAAATGCAAAAATAAATCTTTATTGCAAGAACATCACATGGGTCAACATTTTCAATGTTTTAGGGCCACTCAGGGTCCTATCCGCAAGGTGACACAGTGGAGTGCTGGTGACCTATCTTCACACTTCATTGCAGAACTAACATTGTTGCCTCCTATTAAAGAAAGTGAAGCGAACAACAGATGTACTGATAGGATCAATCCAGGCAATCAAGGCAATGAAACAAAATAAACAAATGTTTCAAGGGGATTCAGAAAACCAAAACCTGGTGGGTAAATACTAGTGACTGCATAATATATCTTATTTTTAATTTTGCCTATATTTTCAGTTTAAAGTATTATCAAGTTTTACTGTGTACCCAGTTTACAGCAACATTCCTTGGGAGAAGTTGGCTACGAGTTCTGCCCTTGAACATGTGGCAACTCCTCTTCCCCCTCTTAGCGTCGCGTCATCACCTATACCACAGTGCCTTGTGAGAGCCCTGATTGGGTGAAGCAATACACTTGACCACAGGTCAGGTGCAAGACTTTGCCCAATCATGGCACAGTGCACAGTAAGAGCCATGATTGGGCAAAGTAATGATGACTTTGCCCAATCATGGCTCACAGCTAAATCCCAGCTCCACACTATATAAGGTTGCTTACACCACAGCCTTATGTAGTGTGTTGCTGCTGTTAAGGATAGAGTTAGGTGTAGTAAGGTGTAGTGTAAGCAAACTGGTGTCAGTGCTTTATACAGCACGTTAGTGCTATATACAGTACTCTGTACTGAATATAGTATTATTTTCTGTGCTGTATATTCGCTATCTTTTTTTGTTGTTCCTCCTTCTGCGTCACCACTGTTCCCATTTTTGTTTCTTTTACATTTTTTTTTCAGCAGCAGGTACTTTTGCTGCCTCATTGCTGTTCCCCTTCCATATTGTAGGTGTTACCCCTTCTGCATTGCAGGTGTTCCCATTTTATTTTCTTTTTCAATTGTGTTCTTTTTTCTATTTTAAATTTTTTTCCATAATAATCCATTATACAACAGTTTATAGTGCAACAAGCACCACATGCGATAAAGTATTGCACCCGAGCACCAATTTCCCATCCCACATTCTCTAATAAAATGTTATAATAAGCCCCACATTATGTCTAAAAGACCAACAAGGACAGGTGTGTGACAGGTGCATATAATCTAAATTTTTTACAGCAGGGCTCATCCCTGCGCTCATCAAGAGTAACTGTGAGGGGTTACAGTGTGGAGGCACCAACAACAATGGCCCATTTTTTCCACACCTGTGTGACAGGTATATATAATTTGATATTTTAGAGCAGCGTCCAATCCTGTCCTCATCAAGAATAACTGAAGGGTTATGGTGTGAAGACACCGCCAACACTAAAGGCCCAATTTTAAAGCAACTGTTGTTACTTTCATCCAACGTCTGCAAAACAGGCACCAGAATCTATCCAAAAAAATCTCTAACCTTGTTCCAAGTGTCCTAAAATGTGGCCTCTTCATACAGGCTGCCTCCCTTAGCAGTTGTTTACAAGATTAAGGGAAAACCAATTACCGGCAATTTAAATGCCATTTTTTTCTTTATAAATGTCATTTTTGCTGCAGCTGGTTCTATACATTGTACATATGTGCCACTTTACAGGCAGATAAGGGGACCCCCCAGGCATGATATTTAACCACTTGAAGACCAGGTGTTTATACCTATGGCCAGGCCATTTTTCAGTATTCAGCACAGCGGTAAATTGACTGACGTTTATTCTGTCATGCAACGCTGTACTGAAATGAATTTTATACCATTTTTGGGGGACAGATAGAGCTTTCTTTTGGTGCTATTTAATCACCACTGGGGTATTTGTTGTTTACTATATAACAAAAAATGTAACCTAAATTTTGAAGAAAAAAAAACTGTTTCCCTATGAAATTTTAATTTAACATTTATTATCACCCCAATTGTTTTGTAAAATATAAAAGGCGGAGTCACGTCAGGTAAATAGACACCAAACATGTCAAGCTTTAAAATTGCGTGCACCCGCAAAATCGCAGAAAACGACCACACCCAAAATTGGCCATAGGTGACGCTTTAAAAGCTTTTACCGCTCATCAGTTTAGTGTTATCAGTAATTAATGGCCCAAAATGATTGCTCTCACTCCGACGTTCGCAGCAATATGTAACATGCGGCACAATAGACAGAATCGTCGTTTTCACCCATTGGCGCACCCGAAGCATGTTTGCGTGTGTATGTTTTTGTAAAACTTTTTTTTTTACACTTAACTTTATTGCTATCACATATGGGACTTAGAAAATCCCTTATGTGATAGCCAATTCACATAACAGGTCCTCTTTAGGAGGACATCAGGGGTCTCCAAGACCCCTAATGTCACCTAGGGACCCCCAGTGAAGCTGATGATGCAGGGATCTGCTTCATCAGCGTCTCACCCGCATCGGTAACCAGAGAGTGACACTGAATGCAAGAAGTGATGTAATGCACATCACTTCCTGAATTCGGGAAACAGAGAGGAAATCAAAGGGAGATTTTGTGTACTGATCTACCTTTGATCTCAACTGACAGCATCGATATGCCGGTCCCAGCCGCAACGCGCACAGCGGATCTTGGGACCTGCAGCGGCAGCGACAGAGATACGGGGGGAGCCAAACACCTGCAGCTAGTACAAGTGATCGGGCATCTATAGAGACTCCTGATCAGTTGAATGTAAACAGCTAACACTGCCATCACTGGCTGTTTACATGGCTAACAGTTTCCAAGCGGGGGGAGGGGCAGGACATCTTAAGACGCCCTCCCGCTCCTGTAAGGCTCCCGTCTGGCCGTTCACAAACGGCAATGGACGGGAGTTGGTTAAAGGAATTACATCACAGCTGGATTACCTCCCATGCTTATTACTGTTGGAACTACTTCTACGCTGAACACAACCTAAAATAAAATTGACAGACCTGTATGGATTGCTTGTTGATTTTGCAAGTGGTAACATTTTGAAGGCCATACTGCCTTTTAGTAACAAAACACCTAAATTACAGTTTTGATTTTACTTTTAATTAGTTTTATGGCTAATAGAAAAAGCTTGATCTCTGTGCTGAACTGTAAAATTTCTCCTAAATTAGTTCTATCATTTATCAGAAATGGCAGCACAATGACAAGTTTGAATGATTTACTGAAACACTTTTCTCTTGTGATTATTATAAAACTGAAATAATCATTTTATTTGCATTTGAAATGCACCAATTTACTATGTAACTAATACAGATCTTCTATTCATCACATACATTCCCTGATTAAAAATTACTCTTTGAAGGTCATCACATGAAAAATGGTGCAATTACACTTTTTTTTTATCTTACATTTGAAATCATGACATACAACATCAATTAAAAAACATTTCTCAATAATAAAATAGTATATTCATTTGAATGTGGTCCTTGTACATGTCCTTTTACTTTACAATGTGTATAAGACCTCATATTTGATAAATCATGAACCAGCTGCATTTTAAATTATGTGAAATGTGTTCTGAATTTTAACAGACCATTCACAGTTACAAACATTATTTTTAAACTGAGACAAGAAGTGGGTCCAGCAAGAACACATCTGATAATAAAAAGCTAATTAAGATTATAACCCATTCTCCTTCTATTTAAGGCCCCATTCACAGGACAACGAAAAATGAATTGGTGTGAATGGGACAGTTCACACCAGTTTCTTGCATTGTGATGATGTCCACTGAGCTGAAAAAAGTAGAGCATGCTCTACTTTTTGCAGTGCAACAAAACGCAACAAAAGCTGCAAAAACACATGCTAACGCAATGCATTGCATCGCAAACTTTAGTGAATTATGTTCACTCTAGACATGCCACTTCACATGAAGTTTGACCAAAAAAAAAAAAAAAACCCAAAAACCCCACTTTCTGTCCTTGTCGAATTTAAATTCTAGGGGTGTGGCACCTACTATTCGGACCCAGATCGAAAACCATCGTCTATATATGCCATGGATTGGATTGCACAGAAATCGGAAGGTACAATGGCAATGCGACAGACCCTCCATTGCGATTTTGGTGTGAATGGGGCCTAAATCTAAAAATGGGTTTGGGGTAGAGTTCCACTTCAAGAGTACTGCATATAGGCTGGTTATTAGAGATTAGAGTACTCTCTCCTTTGGCCTATGACAACTGGTTAAGTGCATATGGAAATATGCCAATCACTGTAAGAGTATTTACATGTATAATCCTAGATCTGAGTATTTTTGAACAAAATAAATAGTTCAATCAGTAATATACTTTTATTACATGATATTTACAAATAACACAAACATCAATATTTACAAGACAATGTACAGTAGAGGTATGGTGTAAATTTACCTTTTAGCTTCACTCTTGGTCATATTGAGTGGTTTTATGTCCCAGGAAAAAAAGGCGGACATGGTTATGCCTTATATACTTTATATGCTCCTCTTTCTCTACAGTGGCTAATATAAGACAACTCAATCGGTCACTACGCCAACCAAATGTATATGGGGGGGACCTGATTGGAGGATCTAAAATAGGTTGCTGTTTGGTTGTGATGTGGTATGGGAACAGAACAATGGCTAGGCCGTTAAAGTAGAAAGAGTTAACCGTAACACAATTGGGAGACTGGAAATTGTATATTATGTGAAGACACACTTATCATTGGTTTAAATATATTCCCATTTATCAGAACAACAGCCTACCTGAGAGATCATCATAGCGAGCGATTTGCATCATTACCATGTTCTGATGTTTGACAAACCTTCTCATACTTCTATTTTAACACTGTGCAGCTACATACCAGGACGGGTAATGTGCATAGGTAAAACCTACTTATAATAACGCATTGAAGGTTTTAGGAGGTGCAATTTCAAGTGTGACCTCTGTGAAGTACCTACAAAGGTGCTCTTCCAAATTCCACACCACACCAACAACATGTACAGAGAGTGTCCAGCAGCTAAATCCACCCTGACACACACACAAACACACACACACTATTAGGGTCTAATAACATGGGTCAGTAATTGCAGACATTCAGTGTAGGCTCAGAATCAGGAGACTTAAACTGGACATTAATGGCTTAAATCAATCAATTCCTTGGATGGATCTAGACTCTAGTTGCGGGTTTTGTATTCAAGCAACCATGATATCTGCAACTGTCTGAATACAGGAACATTGTCTGCATCTGGCACAATGTAGTCACTGTCCAGCTAATCAATTTCAAACCTGCTCATTTGATTTTTAAATTGAGTTAGTCAAGCCAGATGGTACTTGTAGGGTCGCCCCTTGGCTGAATTTTGGCCAATTCAGCAGGAATTAACTTAAATTCGAGCTGTCTATGGTCAGCTTCAGAGATTTAGAGTTCAGAAACAATCCTCTTTTCCACCCCTAAAAAAAATACTTTCTTTTCCAGTTATTTAATAAATAAAGTGTGTTATACTAACTATAATGTGTCATACTATAAATGTCTCATCTTTTCATTAAATCCAGTTTCAAGAAGATTTTTGCCTAGTGAGACCATCACTTTTTTAGTCAGCTCTATTGAATGTCTTTTTTTGTTGTCCTTCTTTCCTCACTGATTTGATATCTGTGATTTGAGAAAAAATGAAATACGTACATATTTATGTAAAATGTTTGTTTTCTTATTTTTTTACATCCCCCTGAAGGCCACTCTTTCGATGGGATAAGAATTAAAGTGGACCTTTACCTCCCTTTCACTAAAAATCACATGAGTATGCAGCTTTACATGCTGATATAAAATCATCTTATATTCATTAGTTAAGCAAACATTTTTATTTAACTTACAATTTCTTTTTTTCCACTTCCTGGTCCACTTTGGAGCAAATGATGTAATCATGCACAAGTGTTGCATTCTGAGAAGGTTACATCAGCAGAGCATTGCTGATAAATCTCATCTGTAATCTCATGAGATCTCAGGGAAAGGAATTTTCCACCCCTGAGATGATGAAACATGGTCACACGTCATAGTCAAGTGTGCCATATCTAGTAACCTGCCCTTAGTTAAAAGGGCCACTGTCTTAAGACTGGGGAAGAAAAGGGAAATAAGGTATTCAAAAAAGCCAGCAATTACCTAGAAGTATCAGTTTGTAGATTATCATTACTAAACATTTCTAAAGGCACCTTTGTTATTTTGAAGATGTGGGTAAAGTTCCTCTTTAACCTCCAATACTTCTCCTTTTTCTAAAAATCTTTTCAGTGAATGTTCTTAACCCCCTAAACGAGGCACACACAAGAGAATTTAACATGCTCTGGCTTCTGTAGCATTTTGGAGGACAGATTTAAGAATTAGAAGCATCACAACAGATCATGGGGCCCCATAGTAAAATTTTAATTGGGCCTCATGGAAACCTACCTTCTGTCATTCAACTTAACATAAAATATGTCTAAATCATGGTCAGGTAGCAGGGGGCTTGTCAGCACAGTCAGTACATTACTAGGGACCAATGATATAAACAGAAATTAATATGAACAGAAGTTGTCAGAGAATAGGGGGCATCATTGCGTACAATTAACTTTCAGCATTAATTTTTCATGCTAACTTCTTTGTCCTCACCAGTCATTTTTAACATGTCTGATCTCAGAGCCTTAGTGTAAATTCTTAATCCTTCCACCCTTACCACTGCTGCATCAAGCACTGTCAGGATCCAGAGCACCTCCAGGTGGCGCTGGAGCCAGTACCTGCAGTTCCTGTGCCCACCTGCAGGTGTCTCCAGGCAGCCAGGAACTGTTAGGTATCAGACCACCACTGGGTGGTGCTGGAATCTGCAGCTCCAGTGCTCATCACCTGGTGCTTCCTGAGAGGGTATTTAAACCCTCCCTGCAGTCAGGACGATGGCTCAGTATCCTGTTGTTTCCTGTAAATCCAGAGTCCCCCGTACTGTTACCTGCCTCCAGTCCTGAGACCTTTTACCCACTTCCAGTCCTGAGACCTGTTACCCGCCTGTACCCTGACACCTTCTCCCTTGGC
The DNA here is from genome assembly GCF_000935625.1 of Nanorana parkeri. Taxonomy (NCBI): domain Eukaryota; kingdom Metazoa; phylum Chordata; class Amphibia; order Anura; family Dicroglossidae; genus Nanorana; species Nanorana parkeri. The sequence continues at coordinate 448,015 of NW_017307009.1, forward strand.
CCCCTTCATCTTGCCCGGCTCATCTGGCTCGTATTCCCTGCATGTGTATGTGGTCCTACTTAGTTTGTTATTTCTCTTGCTTGTGTTAGCTTGTGGGTGTTGGTGGGGTGTTGCCACTGTCGAGATGGATCTCGAGGGGGTACGTGGTTATGTGCACTTAGCATCTGAGGTGCCATGGCCTTGCCGACAGTTGTTTCAGGGCTTCCCCAGAGCAGATCTATTCGAGTATGTCCGCAGGGCACACTGTATTATGGATATGACTGGTTGTCCGTTTGGGGATATTCAACCCCTTATTAAAATTTGTAGTGAACTAGCTCTGAGTGGTGACGAGGGTGATGACTCCTCCCCTTCATTTACCTTGCCACAGGTTATGTCACTGGTGTTGTTCTTAGAGGATGATCCTGCTGGGTTTTCTCAACAGTACTCCGAATGTCCACAGGAGACCTTGTTCAAATGTATTGAGGCGGTCGAGTCCCTTATTGACCAGGGGGTCGTTGTTGATATATGTGGTCTGACATATGGTTCAGGCAGTCTAGCCCCCTTTCCATGACAACCGCAGTGACTCCTGCTGTCCTGAGGAAATCCACTCCAAGTTTTCCATAGCAACAGCGCCTGTCAGCCATTCAGCTACACCTGTTCATAAGGCAACCCAGCAAGAGCCTTCACGTCTCCTGGCTACCTCTCAGGCGGATGTGCAGGATCTTGAGGAATGGACTGTTTGTTCGGAGGATGATGATTGGAGTGACTGCTCTGAGGATGAGGCTGTGGATGACCGTTTTAGATACTCAGGGTTTATTCCAGTCCAGTCTGATCAAGTTCCAGTCCAGTCTGTTCCAGGTCAAGTCTGTTCCAGGTCCAGTCCAGTCTGTTCCAGTTCCAGCTTATCCCGTTCCGGCCGATCCCATTCCTGTTCGGGCCGATCCCGTTCCTGTTCGAGATGATCTATTCGAGACGATCCAGTTCGAGATGATCCTGATCCAGTCGATCCTGATCCAGCCAATCCTGCTCCCGTTCCAGACAATCCCGTTCCAGTCATTGCTGCTCCCATTCCAGTCGTTCCTGCTCCCGTTCCAGTCGTTCCTGCTCCCGTTCCAGTCGTTCCTGCTCTTGTTCCAGTTATTCCTGCTCCCATTCCACTCCAGCCGGTTCCCGTTCCAGTCAAGCCATTTCCTGTTCCGGACGATCCTGTCACAGACGATCCTGTTCCAGTTGAACCAATGCCAATTCCACTCCAACTTGCTTCTGTGCTGGCCCTGCCTGCTTTGCTGCCAGTTCCAAGCCAGCCTGCCCTGTTGCAAGATACTTCACCCCCTGGGACCTCCCTTATCCACGTCCCTCCATGCTATCCTGAGGGGTCCCCTTCATCTTTTGGACAGGTTGGCACATTCAAGTAAGTGGGGTCCTCGCCCATTCCTTAAGACTCCTTGCCCTCTGTCCTCCGCTATAGTTCTGGGGTATACCGCAGGTCCGGAAACCCCGTGTCAACCACAACAGTGTGTGCCTGCTGCCCAGCTCCTGGTCTCTGATGATCCTGTGCCTGCTGCCCAGCTCCTGGTCTCTGACGATCCTGTGCCTGCTGCCCAGCTCCTGGCCTCTGACCATCCGGTGCCTGATGCCTCGAACGATCCTGTGCCTGCTGCCCAGCTCCCGGTCTCTGACGATCCGGTGCCTGCTGACCAGCTCCTGGTCTCTGATGATCCTGTGCCTGCTGCCCAGCTCCTGGTCTCTGATGATGCTGTGCCTGCTGCCCAGCTCCTGGTCTCTGATGATCCTGTGTCTGCTTTCCAGTTCCTGGCTTCTGATGATCCGGTGCCTGATGCCCAGCTCATTGCCTCTGCCAATCCGGTGCCTGATGCCCAGCTCATCGCCTCTGCCAATCTGATGCCCAGCTCATCGCCTCTGCCAATCTGATGCCCAGCTCATCGCCTCTTCCGATCTGATGCCCAGCTCATCGCCTCTGCCGCTCCGGTGCCTGAGGCCCAGCTCATCGCCTCTGCCGCTCCGGTGCCTGAGGCCCAGCTCATCGCCTCTGCTGATCTGATGCCCAGCTCATCGCCTCTGCCGATCCGGTGCCTGATGCCCAGCTCATCGCCTCTGATCCTGTGCCTGTTTTCTGGCTCCTTGCCTCTACTGATTTGGTGCCCTGGCGCCGTGTCCAACTGAACTTTGTGGAACTGTCGCCCACTGCCTGCTCGAGTCCTGGTGCCGAGACGATGCCCCTTGCAGCCGAGGGGCCTGGGGGTTTTGACGTCTGTCTTAGGTGGGGTGATCAGGTGCGCATGCCATATCCTGATAGTGGTCCTGGGGAACAGGGGAGTTCCATTTGAGCACTTAGTGTTTCTGAATGGTCTCGCTGCGTTACCTGGAGTATGTGGTGACGTGGCTCAGGTGACCACTGCTTTGGGGGTAATCAGGTGGCTGTTGTTTCCTATGAATCCAGAGTCCCCCGTCCTGTTACCTGCCTCCAGTCCTGAGACCTGATACCCACTTCCAGTCCTGAGACCTGTTACCCGCCTGTACCCTGACGCCTTGTCCCTTGGCCCCCCTCATCTTGCCCGGCCCCCAGGGTCCGCCTGGCTCATATTCCCTGGGTGTGTATTTGGTCCTAGTTAGTTTGTTGTTTATCTTGCTTGTGTTAGCTTGTGGGTGTTGGTGGGGTTGTAGTGTTTGTTTGCTGTGTACAAATAAACTGTGTGCCTATAACCCTATCCAGTGTGGTCATATTAATTTGGTCTTCCTGCGTGGTACCTGCATGCGGTGTGGGAACACCTGCGCATGTTACCCTGACAAACACATTCTGAAAAAGGTGGTCTAGTAGTAGGTTTAAAAAATGAGATGTAGAATCAATAATAATGACCATCACAATTTGTTTTAATTATTACAATAAATCTACACTACTAAGATAGCTAAACAAAATTCTCTTACTGCACAACCTTCAAAGGGAGATTAGTGACTAAAGACAAAAATGCTGACGGTCTCCTTCTGTGCTTGAAAATGTCAGGGGGTACAGAGTCAATGTTAATAGCAAGCAAGTCCGTAACGATATAGAAATGGATTCATGTTTGGTCCACATGCACACAGAACTTACATGTTTAATTTGTCTCAAGCTAATCTTACTATTGCCCCCACACTTGTATGGGGCAGTTGGCTGAGGAGTCTCAAAAATTCTTGTCATCAGAAGTGGAGGAAAAGAGTGCCAGGAACATAGAGAGAGGGGACAACATGCCACGGGAACAATTGTCACTGATGCAGCTGCAGCTTACTGCCAAGTGAGCATGAGTGATGAGGATGGAGGGGATGATAAGATGGCAGACTGTATCTGGGTGGCAGAGAGACCATAGAGGTGAAAAGAGAGGGGGTGCACCATGTCAGCAATGCAGGATTTCAACCTGGAGCAAGGGTAGCTGACTAAGGGGTTTGGGGAGCAGCGTTTCTTCTCCAGCCAATGGCACTGCCCCAGGGATACAGACTATTGCTTTCCCCACAGCTGCTCCACATAGTTTAGCAACCATGGCCTTTTTTTAATACATCTGATACCAACAGCACCATAGTGGTTTTCACATGGCTCACATGTGGTAAACGTATCAGTCAGTTGGGTACCACAAGCATGAGAAGACAATTCTTCACCACAAAGCTGAGTGAAAGCAGTACATGAATGATACAAATTGGCAACAAAATGCATGCACCCATCTGCAACTGCTGCACGATCTGCAGCCTCAAGCAATATGGATGTAAGTCTGACAGGGAGTTTGAGAGGCTTACATTATGGCACATCAAGCCAGGGGAAGATTCAGCATGAGTCCAGGTAGAGTACGGCCTAGTGCAGACTTCAAATTCACATTAGTTCTCCTAATCTCACCCCACCATTTCAAACAGTATCCTTGACCGGACAAGTGTCACTTCCTCAGCTTCTTGAGTCCCGGAAAAATTGTCACTCAAGCACTTCCATGCCCAGAATCTCAATGCCAGCTTGCTAAAATTACTGGATATCCGAAATGACAGAAATAACGAATGAAAACACATCCAAATGTTAGATAATGAAAATTTTGGACTAAATGAGTTAGCGGCAGTCTGTACTAATTTTCGTTTCTGGACAAATTTTCATTGCAGCAAAGAGACATTAGACAAAATAATTTTTTTTACAGTCTGCAGAAGAGAAAAAAAAGCATGAGGCTCCCCCCCAATTGATACCAGACCCTGGTAGGAATGTTTGGAGGGACCCCCCAAGTTAAAAGTGCATGGAATTCCACCCAAAAGCCATACCGGGCCCTTAAGGTCTGGTAGGAATTTTATAGGGGGAACCCCACCCCCCAAAAATGGGGGGGATGTGGGGTCCCACTATAATCCCTACCAGACCCTTGCTCCGAGCACAGGCCCGGCAGGGCAGGAAATGGGGGAAAATTGAGCACCCCCCCCCTCCCTGCACCTTACCAGGCCTTGTGCCATCAGCATTGGGAGGCCTCTTCCCCACAACCCTGACCTGATGGTTGTGGGGGTCTGCGGGCAGGGGGGCTTATTTGCATTGTGGGTACCCTTTAATTAAGGGGGAACCCATATGCTGCCCCCCCTTGTGAATGAGTAAGGGGTTCTTAAAATTCCTACCAGACCTAAAGGGCCTGGTATTCCTTTTGGGGGGAACCCCACGCACTTTTTATTTTTAACTTGGGTGGTCCCTCCTAACATTCCTACGAGACCCTTCTTTCCTCTTCTGCAGCCTGTAAAAAAAATTATTTTCTTTTGTCTAATGTCACTTTGCTGCATTGAAAATGTGTCCAGAAATGAAAATTCGTACAGACTACCGCTAACGAATTTGGTCCGAATCCAAATCCCGAAACGAATTGACTTTCGGACCCGAATCCCGAAAAACGAAATAAAAGAAAATCCGAATGAAAACGAAATGAAAGGAAACACATTTTTTGCCGGGGTACATGTCTAAACTGTACTGTTCTATAACATGACATACAACTTAATGGCATCTCCCAAGCATGAATTAGAAATGAATGGTGTTTTTCCCATGTTGCATATAATTTCAAATTAAAAGGAGGACCCGCTCCCTAATATACAGTATTTTTAATATTATGTTTGCATTGGTACATGTCCCCCATTGCAGGATTGCTTAACAATTCCTTATTTATTATCCTTAAAATTGGCCACTATTGAATTTCAAGATTTGCATCTCCCCTCGTTGACATCAATGGGGTTTGGAAAAAGTTTGATATTTGTGGAATTATTGATGAGTTCAACAAACAGCCCGCAAATTGAACTCAGGACTATTCACTAATTCCTAATCAGATACATCTATGAGATTCAAAAATCATTACGTAACAAATAACTAGGCCATGGTCCATATGTCTTTGTCTAAATTTATAATGTAGAACTGTTGACAAGAACTGATTCAAAAATCAATCTTAGATAAAGCATTGTGATCTAACTATATGCTACTAACAGCCACTGAGGATCTCACACAGTCATATTTGACACCTTTCTTAATGTTTTTAAAACCATAGAATGATGTATAGTCCTTGTTTGAAACATACAAATTGATGTTAGTGAAACTGTGGGAATAAATTGCAAAATGCTTTCTGGACAATCAGGCTGACAATAGCTTTCTGTTATATAAGAGCTCTTGAATACTAGGTAAAGAGACAGTGCTTGAACGTTTGATGGATAATGAGCAGTAGTTTTATAGAAAGGTCTTTGAAACAATAGCAAAATATGCACCCTGGGGTGTTTATGATGTCACATCTATTCATTAATTCAACAAGGACAGTATCAAACTATTTACCTTTCACACAAGTCTTGCCTAAGGCTGTTTTAAATACATGATCCACTTTGACCTGCCAATGTAACTTGTTCAAGAATGGACATAGATCATGTGTATGTGGTTGGTATGTGTGGGTGTGCTAGACTAATTGGCTATTTTCTTCTTTTCCACACCAGTTCTATATCCTTTAGCTTTTTTAACTAAAGGAATGAGCTTTGGGTTCGGATTTAACATGAGTTTGATCCAAACACAAGTAGTTTGCAGTTTAAGAAACTACTGCGGCCATTGGTGTATATAGCAACCAATTACCAACAATGCACTTCCTGGCCTTGAACTGTGGTAAGGTGGCTTAGAATGGTCAGACATGGAACTTTTCTTATGTGCCAGCCGCTACCTATAAAAGCCAGAGCTCACAGAAGCCTTTTGTTGGCGTGTGTGTTGGAGGAGAAATTAAATAGTTAGGGACAGATCACAGTGTTTGCTGGGAGAGCTAGTTGCTGATGCTGATTGCTAAAAATGCCCATATTTACACTCAATATGTGTTAGACTGCCCTGGAGCAGAAAGTGTTATATAAAAAAAGTTGAGTCTGTGCAGGCGGAGGTAATTTCTGACATCCTATACCAGTGGTGGCGAACCTATGGCACGCGTGCAAGGGAGGGCACGCGAGCCCAGGTTCAGGGACTACCAATGGAAATAGATCCAACCGACATTGATCGCCTCATTCCATGATCCGGGCCAGTCGCAATCAGGCAGCGGCCTCTAAAGAGGCAGATTAGACGGCTGCTTCCTCCTCCCCCCGGGAGCCGCACAGCCCCCCCCGGGAGCCTCGAAGGCCCCCCCCCTGGAGCCGCACAGC
>NW_017307009.1:454748-456791 GCF_000935625.1 Nanorana parkeri
AATACAACTCATCCCCCCAAGAGCCGCACAGCCCCCCATGAGAGATGCAGAGATGAGAGACCCCAGGGATGCAGCCTACCTCCCTGCAAAACAGGTAAGTAGGAGAGAGGGCAATGTTTTATTTATTCATTTTTATTAGTCATTCTGTGTGTGTGTAATGTGTGTGTTTTAATAAGTGTGTGATGTGTGTGTTTCATTACGTGTGTATGTGTTTTATTAAGTGTATAAATGTTTGAATATGCGTGTTTCCCTATTTTGCCTAAGGCCCCATTCCGCTATTTCGCACATTATCGCGACAAGTCGCCGGCCAATGTTATTCAATGGAGCTGTTCTATTGTACAGCTCCATGTCGCTCGTCGCTTCAGCAGGACCCTTTTTCCCGTGGATGTCACTCGATTTTTCTATTTTTGAATGCAGCCCGACGGTGAAGGTCACGCGATCTTTGCTGGGAAGTCACCCCGAACAGTAGCGCTATACCGGCCCCGCTTGTAAGGTATGTGGCTTGGTGTGAATTGGGGCCTAAGGCAGTGATGTTGAACGTTTCTTAAACCCGAGCGCCCGAACTGCAATACAGTACTAAACTTATTTTCAGCGCTGGCACTTTGAGGTAAATAAATAGATTTTGCGTCGCACTTTGGGCACTTGGGTTCAAAAAGGTTCGCCATCACTGTCCTATACAGTGCCACAAAAAATTCCTATATTTATAGTCAGTGTTTGTTGGGGACACTTAAAGTTGATAGAGAGAGGTCACCGGGTGTTTTCAGGGTGTTTCCTTTTTTGTCAGTCAGCAACAAGTGTCCCCTTGTTTTTCTTTTAGCATTTATGTGGGGGGGTTTTATGTTGCATGGTTTTTGCGCAAATGTTTATCAAACCAGTATTTTTATAATACCCAATTTTTTGGTAAAATATGCAGTGCAGAAATATTACAGGGCTGCCAATGGTCTGATGAAATGGAAAGTCCTGGGAATCCTGGAGAGAAAGTGTCGTAGCTGCAAGGCCTGCCAGAAAGGAAGTCTGAAATTTAATAGCTAAATGTCCCTGTCAGAGAGAGACGAGTAGGGGATGATAGATTATATTGGGACTTGTAGAAGGTATCAAAGGAATCCGCAATATCTGAAGATAAATGTACCAGTCTATCAGTAGGGAACTTGATATGCGGGACGTACGCTTGAGACCTCTGGTCTTGAAGGGCCCTCGCCAGTAACGACCACATTTATCTCCATGTTTATAGAAAGTTTTACTATACCAGATTGTATATGAAAGGAGAGCAAGGACGGAAGTTGAAGTTGTACAGATGAAAGTTGTGCCCAGATCTCCAGAGAACCATGTAATTTGTGTAAGGATTCCTATCTATGCATGTTCTGAAGGATAGTGGATCACCAGACTTCTCTCTCTCTCTTTTCGCTATAGTACCAATGTTGATGAGTACACCACGTAGAACCGGTCTGTGCACGTCCCAGGCAAGCATGGGGTCTAAGTCAGGGGTAGAGTTAGTCGTGAAATATTAACTGAACAGTGAACCGAAGCAAAATTCTAAATCAACAGGCAAGTGTATGCTCTGTAAACAAGAAAGCAATATTAACCTCCCTGGCGGTATGATTATTCAGGATTTTAGCATCCCAAAGCGGTACATTGTTTTTCATGGAAATGTATTATTTTATATTGTAGGCCTGTAATTCTTAGTAAATCTTAGGAATAACTCACTAAATCTGTCCAAACAAGAGTCCAGTAGACATCCCAGGTATGATAAAGTTTGAAACACGAAATTAAAACATTATAATATAATAAAAAAACAATGGTCCAGTAAATGGGAATTCTGGGGGCGCAGCCTGATCAGTACCACAGTCAATAGAGTAGCAAGTTCGCACATCACTGAGCTCGGTCGCAGAATCGTCGCTGTTTTAGGTCAAAAGCGGTTTTAGACCAGGTAGAAAACAGCGATAGTAAATTAGAATCACTTGCAGAATTGAGCGATAGCGATTCGTTGGGAAATTCCTCAACAGACACTGACAGTGAGGACAGCGAGGATTCTGCGACCGAGCT
>NW_017307009.1:457416-484774 GCF_000935625.1 Nanorana parkeri
TAGGGCTGTGGAAATGAATGATTAATCCCTCGATTAATCGTTAATTTTTTTGGTCGATCAAAATTATTTTTATCGATCAAAGTTTTTTTGATCCGTACTCACCTCTCCGTCGGCTTCCGGGTCTTCCGTCGGCGATCCGGTGACGTCACGGACATCGACGTCACAGGACTCCTCCCCCCTTCCCCAAGTGGATGTCGGCTAATGAAGGTAAGGGGGGAGGAGTCTGGTGAAGTCGATGTCCGTGACATCACTGGACTCCTCCCCCTTCCCTTCGTTACCCAATGCCTTTTTTTTTATTATTCTGACAACTACAAAAAAAAAAAAAAAAGTCTGCAGATAGCAAAGAAGTTATTGCTTCCTGTGCTATCTGCCATCATTTCAGGGGGGTGCTCTCTCCCAGCCCCCCCTGAACCTCCCTCCGCGGATGGGGGGGAGAGGGCACCTCCCTGAAATGAGAGGGACACCTCCCTGAAATTGCTTATTTCAGGTTGGGATCGCTGGCATTGCCTATACACATACAGTACAGCAAGGAAGTAATAAAATGAACTAGGATCACACTAATCCAGCACGTTATTATTCTGAGTTGCCCCACTCAAGCGGCGGCCACATTGAGTGGGGCACGTGAAATTAATAACGTGCTGGATTAGTGTGATCCTAGTTCATTTTATTACTTCATTGCTGTGCTGTATGTGTATAGGCCAATGTAGTTGGATCTGTATGTGCGTTATAATTAATCGCAATTAATCGATTAAAAAAAATTTCGAATTAATCGAACAGGAAATTTTTAATCATTACCAGCCCTAAATTATTTATTATATTATAATTTCTTATAATTGTGAAAAAGTGTCAGGCAGGGCACTGGACAAAGCTCAAGGGACAAAATTGAAGTGAAATAGTTTGATACATAAGTGTAATCATAGCAAATTATATTGTATTGTGTATATTCTATGTATATTGCAACTTTTCACTTTTGAATTTCCCGCCGGCTGTGATGTCCGAAAATGAAACTAAAAGTCAGATGCCGGCATCGGCCAGCCGTGTACAGCAGAGGACACCGCGGGCTCGCAGGGACAAGGTAAGTGACACTTTTCTGTGCATTCCCGAGTCTGGCTCGGGGTTACCGCTCTTGGTACTGAAAATTAACCCCGAGCCAGACTCGGGAATACTGCCAGGGAGGTTAAAGGTAGATTGTTGAATCAGGTTGCAAATGATGACCAATAACACTAGAGGGGACACATGAAGCATTAAAATAATTACTAATAGCTAGTATTGACAATTCAGCAATGCACTGTTTGTGATGTGAGAATAATGGCGAGTTAGAGGAGCCCTAATACATGTTCTGCCCGTGACAAATGTAGGCTTTAAAGCAGACTTTACAAAACAGGCCCCATGAGCTATTAGCCATAATGTGCTAATATGCACAGCATATTAGCACAATATGACATACTTAAATGCCAAACCAATCTCCTCCAGTGAGGTGATCCTCCCTCTCCAGCATTTCCATCTTCGGGCCAGTCCTCTTCCAGGTTTCGAGTCTTCAGCCACTTGATTGGACGGGCCCTGATGATGTGATTACTGCACATGCACATGAGACTTCATTTCAGCATGGTCTGTGTGCTAGCTGCACAGTGTGCAGAAAAATACAAACAAATAGCCAAATGGTAAAAATAAGCTTTTATGGCAGAAGAGACTTACGCAGTCTCTTCTGCCATAAAAACCCTACCAATATGCAATTTTTTTCTTTAAGGAGCACTTATAGATGTTACTAGTCCAAGTGTTCTCAATAAATGGCAACTTCTGTTGCAGTTGTGTCATATAGCACTAAATCTCCTGGGATAAGGCAGGCAGGCAAGCTGGCACAAGGGCAGATTTGAGGCATGCAAAATTACTCTAGAAAATAACATTGATGCACATTTGTTTTTAAAAAACAGCATAATCCAGGACAAATTGTCGTTTGCTCAACTTCAATGAACTGATATTATACGTGATTCCAAAGCTCCTTACTAACAAAGAGATCTGAGAGACTAATAGGCTGTAAAAACAAAATAACTACTCAGTATTATACAGCTATTTACATACTTTGGGTGCTGCTTCTTTGTTTACACAGAATGACAAATAGTACAGTACTATATTTTTACGGTTTTGTCCTGCAAAAACATTAATCTTGTAGTCACACTTTGTATCCTTCTGTCAATTTATAATCTTCATAGATTGTTAATGAATACAGTTACACTGACATATTAAAGATAATTTTACAAAGGTATGACAGCTGTGTCCTATATCTCAGTATATTCCTCTAGCCCAAGCTTATTTCACATATTTATTCCATATTTTCATCAATTAGTGACATCTGAACAATATCACCTTCATTTATTATTATTAGAAGGGCTATGTTGTATAGGTCACATCTGACTAGAGGAATTACTATCTCCACCTTCTCAAGTCCCTTTTTCTCACCTTTTGTAGTTGCCTAACAAATCATTTGATTCCTTCATCAATGCCATTTGACTTGAAGAATAATATACCTTCCCCAGAAGTAGCAAACTCAATTCTGTAATGCAAATGTACTTTGTTGGTGTTTTCTTTCAATGATTAAACTATGAACTATAATTCGATGATTTTTTTCAGTAAAGCAAAACGGACTAGATCAGAATAGTTTGTTAGATCAGGAGCCTGCATTCATTTTAGATAAGACGTTTGAAAGTTTTGCTAATCAGATTTACTAAAGATTTACAAGCATGGTTAAGAAGTGTTGATTTCCATCTGGCAAGTCTGATATTTGCCAGATGGGACGGTGTATCTGAAAAGTGTACTAGATCTCTATTAATATTCGTTTCTTTTAACATGGTTCAAGAAATGAAGTAGTCTGCTCTGCTTTCCAAGGTTGCTTTTGTGTTTTAGTAAAACCCTATGTTAGTAAATTAGCATTTTAATGTAATTTTAAAGTGAAATTAAACCCTCAGATTTTTTTTAACATAAACCAATACTGTAATGTGTGCCTTACTGTAATTCATGGTAGTTTCCCTTCTCTTTGCTGCTCTTCCTTTTAAACCCTCATGTCTTCTCATGCTTGGGGAGAACTTCCCTTTGCAGCTGAGTGCCTCTTTCTGTAGTGCTGGCTCAGGTTGCAAACGTACACACACACACACACCATGTAGCCATTCCAGAGACAAGGCAGTCTGCTGCAAAACAGAAGTTCTGCCCAGCATGAGAACAGATACAGATTTAAAAGGAAGAGCAGCAAAGAGAAGGGAAACAACCATGGATTACAGTAAGGTACACATTACAGTATTGTTTTATGTTAAAAAATCTGAGGGTTTAATGTCACTTTAAGGACCGCTGCAGTTGTAGGGGAGTGCAGTGACTCCTAGACCCCAAGTTATGAATATGGACCAAATAAAGACCTACCACCCTAGAGATGTCTGTGGCTCTCTATATGTGTAGCTGTCACAGTCCTGTCTGGATTTGAACATAGGTTCCAATAATTACGTGATGTAAGACCTTTGGCCATAGCCACACCCTAATTGTTAAATTGTCTCCTATTAACAAGATAGTCTAATCTTACGGGAACTGTATATCAATTAGTTTTAACAAACTCTGTACCAGTTCCCCTTTAGTTGGTGCCAGCCTTTATAAGTCTATAAATGCAGGAAGCTGCCAGATCATTCTCCTATGTACCTGTCCTATTGCTGCTAATCCTTGTTTTACTTTCAATCACCAATTTCCTGATTGAAACTACCTTATCCAAAGTTTCTGATTCCTTACTCCTAATACCAGGGTTCTTGTTCTTCTGATCCCGTGTTCCTATTCCATGCTACTCCATTGTGGCTTTGGCCTGCCTCCTGACTTCATCTTGGCTATTTGTTGCATACATTCCCACTGCAAACCTCAAATTGATTGCTGACTCTATTGCTGCTAATTTTCTAGTACTGTGCTTTAGTACTCCTGTTGCTTGCCTTCTGATTGTGTTGCATTGTTAATATGGTGTCATGCCTCGTCACCACCATTAGATTACTCACTTAACACTTGCTCATCTATGATCAAAGTCATTGCTACCCCTATCCTGATTATGGGACCGCCCCTGAAACCTGAATTTACTCTAAAAGTCATTGCTATACCTATACTAATTATATAGGAAAATGTATAGGAATATTTAGGAGTTTCATAAATATGTTTTGAATATCTTAAAAGAGAATGTTAATTTGTTATCATTAGCCAATAGAATAAAAGTGTCAATAACCTGTGTACCGTTTTTATCTATATAATCAAGCTGAATGACATATAGCACATCCTTGGGCTTGCATTGTTTTATCAATAGATGCTACATACATAACCATAGCAGTGGAAAGAATGACATTATACCTTTTCAGCATGCCCAGTAAGTGGATAAGCCCTGGGGAATTAAGAGTCTCTTATCAAAGGCATGCTTCAATGATCTTCAGCTTACTATATTCACAGGGGAGGAAAGGTCAAAGCATTAGTCAACAGAACAATTCAGGTCCCATTCTCCAGGTATAAAGCACAGTTACATTTTACTCTGACTTAATATTTGAGTCTGGCTGTTCAGTAGCTAACTGCTAATTCTCTGTAGACTTTATTCATCTGGAAGGAATGTGTCTTGGTTAAAAAAAAAAAAGTCTGATCATTTCCATAAACCATATATCTAAAGTAATTATTCTATGCAAAAAAATAAAGCTTTTGTTGCAACTACCAGAGTTTCCAGATATTTATATGCATTTGGTAATTGGTAACAAAACTTTTTATTTTCTCTCTCATTCTCCTGTGTATGTTGCATTTGCAAATTTTGACAGATGAGATCAGATGGCTAATTTTTGCCCCAGTGCTAAGTAAAAGCTATCTTACAAGATTACTGCAAACTATAATGAATGAGGCCAAGCTTTATCTGATCAAATAGTCTTATCTCTTGTGATTTCTCCAATAGCAGTGTAAGGCCTAATGATAGATCTGTAGTGTGGCTGCCATGGAAACCTATGAATGAAGCACTTCAGCAATGGCAAACATATAAGAAAAAAGGATAATAAAGTACCATTAAATATATTTATTCAAGATGATGTCTTCAAACTTTGTTTTATTCATGCATAAGAAAAGATGACGAGAGATGTGCCTGAATTATTCTGAGTTTTATAGTAACATTGGCTAGGTTTTTGTTTGTTTAATAAAGGAAATAATTAATATGTACTTTTCTTAATTTAAATGCATCTGGGGTATTTATTAAAACTGGAGCAGACAGAATCTGGAGCATTTGCTCATGGTAACCAATCAGTATATCTCTTTAATTTGCTCAGGTAAGATTTGAAAATGAGTCAGAGAAGCTGATTGGTTGCAGTGCAAATCGGCTCCAGGTTTTGTCTGCTCCAGGTTTAATAAATTCCCCCCATAGTGTTTTGTAGCCAGTGGGTATTAAAAATAATTGCAAAACCTTTGTCCTCTGGGATTTTTTTTTGCATTTTGAATTTCTAATTTTATCAGATCATCATGCAGATTGCAGCAATTAATTTACCTTTTTATAAGCGAACCTATGCAAAAGAATTAAGGAACATTTCTGTAGAGTAGATTGCAAAGCATTTTTTGTGGCCACCAATGGATAAGAAATCAGGAAGCAAAACAGGAGAGACTGAACTATATGTAGTATTTTTGTCACAAAACTTAAAAAGCTTTATCAAATATATAGAACATATCTGTATTTATATCTGTATGATTGCTTGAATCCAATGCTGGTCAGCAACCAATATTAACACATGTGGAGAATATGTCTACTTCTTTGCAAACCTTTTTGATGGATTGCTCTCTAAGTATAGGGATGCCTTCAAACCTCCTCGGTAATCTGATTGTAGCAGTCTTAGTTCAAATAAAAACTGTGTGGTATGGGAAGTGGAGAATATGGAATGACAAAATGGGGGAGGGGGGATTCAGTAAAGGCTTAGTGCCCCAATTTTCGCAGTTTTGGTAGCTTTACCGACACTTGTGACAGATTCAAGTAGTTCTTAATACTGTCACTGTAAGATTATGTCGCTATGGCTGTGATAGATGAAAACAAAAATTATCACCAGTTTACAGATTAGAAAACCAATGGTAATTAAGACCAACTCTAATCTGGTGCACAAAAAGATGCCATTGCTCAGCATGTATAAACTGGGCAGCTGTCATGAATGTGAAAACTTCCCATTGATTGGCTGCTAAGACATTGGTTGCCATTATCCTACCAACCAATTATGCATCCCTGACCCTATCAATCTGCCAGCCAGGAGATTCCCCAGCCAGCAGCTGAATCTAAACAAAGAAGCCAGGGAACCTGCCTAGCATCATGATGTCAGTCAACATCCCCTGGCTCTTTGTTTACATTCTGCTGTTGCCCGGGGAAGCTCACGGCCGGCAGCTGAATAGGGCTAAGGTTGAATCACTGGTTGCTAAGATGCCTTTGGCTGCACAACCAACAGCTTCTTAGCTACCAATGATCTGACTAAGTACATTGTAAGCTCTCATAAGAAGGGACATTCTAATCCTTTTCTAACAGGTACATGAATCTGAGGTAAGCACCAACATTTGTTCTGCAGATACTGGATTCTAAAATGTGTGGTAGACACTCTTTTTTTAATTCCACTAAATGTCTTTTATATCAAAAGGATTAAGGAACATATTTAGTTAAAGGCCAGAAAAATGTATATTGTTTATAAAACACTGCTTAAACTAAGAACAGTAAAGGGATGATTCTTTAGTGTGAATTAAAAAGTAGCCATGAACAGGAACGTCAACCAAAACAAACTGATAATTGTATTGTTGTGGACAAAAATGGTTTACTACATATCTCTCCATACTCTACTGTTTAATTTTATCTGGTCATCCTAACTGGGCAGAATTTGATTTATTTAGCAGGATATTACACACAACACCATTACTATTGGATAAGAGGACATGTCTAACAACTATTAGGGACAAGTGGGGTGATTTTGTCAAAATTAATTTTTCTGTTAAATTGTCAAGTTTCTGTGAAGCAGAACCACTTAATTTTACTCACTGAGTTGCTTAGGCAAAAAAGTTTTTTTCTCTATTTAGAGGGTGAATTTTTTTAGGGAGGTATCAAGGTTTAGTTTTATTCTTTCTGTTAAGAAAATATAAAATAATGAGGGGCAATTGTTTGATACAAAAGCAGGTTTAGGAAAGTTTATTAAGCTCCTGTAATTCTCAGCAACCATTTAAAGTTTATTACACCCTTTAAAAATAAAAAAAAATGTAACGTTGCCCTCCACATCTATTCCAGTGCTTTCCTCAGTGTGGCAAACTTTCTCCAAAATCTCCACATCTTCAATATTTCAGGTAGATTTCACTCATCTCTGTTAACTATGTACCCTTTTAACTACCATGGCCTCTCAAGCAATATATGTTAAGTTATTGGATAATACTGGGTGATCATTTAATACTAATTACAAATTCAGCTGTAAAGACACTGAGACATATTTTCCACACTAACTGGCATATTCCTGAATAAATAATCTATGCTTAGATGCAGGTTCATAGATAACCTATTTCATTTTTAAAATGGATAGCTGCTTAATGAGCACTATGGAAAAAGAAGTTGTGCTTAAACAAGCATAAGCTGTACTTCCTAGAGTAACATTCAAAATGGCAACTGGCAACCTTGCCAAAATGCTACCTCTTGAGGGACTGTAGAAGGGCCTATAGAGACAAGTAGGGAGCAACCACACACTACCATCCTGTCAATCAAACATACATCTCCTTTTTCAGCCATCTTTTCCCTAACCTGTGTATCATAACTGACACACTCTGTATAAACCCTTCAAATGTAATCCAAAACAACAGAAAGAAACATTTGGATAACATTTACAAAGAATATAAGCCTAAAGGCATTTCACTCGTTCCCGAAGTTCCTGGGCAGTTCTTTAGTTTTATCAGAAGGAACAGAAAAATCATCAGATCTTTCTATATGTCACTCAGTCAAGTGGTCAAATAAGGACAGCATACTAAACACTTTTGAGTAAAGAGCTGCACTGTATAAATACATCCATATGTGTAATCATTTGAGAGGGGGTTGATTTTCAAAGATAGTGTGAGAATTCTACCACTAGTCTCCTGATGCTGACTTTCTGATCCACTGCTGATCAGCTGTTTTGGTTGCGTTTTAAAAACAGCTTGTATTAAAAACTACAAGAGATGTATCTTATTAAAAAGGTTCAGTATCTCCTAGCACTACAACAGCCCAAAGCCACTCAAACAAAGTGGGAAAACAGCTTAATGTCTAAGATCAAAGCAAACATCTCTTTTAGTATAAGGACACTAGAGCATTCTGGCTGAAAATGTGAAACACCATTTAAAGCATTATAACAGTTCTCTATAATAAGTCTCATGAATGTACACAGGAGGTGACTGAAGTTGTAAATAATCTTTTAATTTGACTGCAATCCTAAGACTTGTTTGCCTGGTTTAGTTATTATTATTTAGTTTCTAATTCTAAAAACTAGAAAAAATAGAAATCTCTTGTCAATAACAACAATAGAATTGCAGACAGGAATTATGTCCTTTACTGAGTATTATACTAATAATCTTATATGACCTTATATATACACATTTACTGTTCTACAGTGACTAATGCCAATGCACAGTTCTGTATCACTTATAGAAAAAGGAGGTGTAATCTCCAATTATAAAAACAATGTAATAAATCATGTAATGCTGTTGCTTCCTTTCACCTTAAAAAAAGGAGAAAAAAAAGAAAGAAATCATACTTGTCTTCCTAATTCCAATCCACAGAGCCCTTGTTAAACCTAAGCCTGACTGTCATTAATAGCTGTACAGAATACTGGATGTCTGCAAAGCCAACATTGTACATGGCTTAGGGTTGCAGAGCTACCAGGGCAGCACACAGCAACTTATGCATTATTTGACATCCTTGTATTTAATAAAAAGTTGCACTTGATTGTTGCACTACCTCTAAGTAGAACTAAACCACTAGCAAAGTAGGGTGATAGTTTACACTGCTCTTTTACTTATAGCCCCTTTCACACAGGTACTGTCAGTTCCGATCACCACAAGAAACATGCACAGATTCCCTGCTGATTGGAGCAGTATGGAACAGATGTCAACAGAGTGACATTCAAGTCAGCCCAGTTTTTTCCCCCATCTTACAACGGAGGAAAAAAATGAACTTACTCGACCTATTTTAGGTCTGTGGGAGATGGATGTAAGAGGACATGTGTCACAATCAAGTCCGCCAAAATGGATCTCTGTTCTGTTTTGTTTTCTGAACCTAGACAGAGTAAGGGGGTAATTGGATGTGAACTGACTCATGTCCATATTGATTTGGCTGCCCCGAGACTAACATTGGGCTTCTGATTAGATCTACCTGACAAATTGACAGGCAGACATGATTGTACCACCCATCTGAACGGGATCTTTTGCTTCCAGGTGTAGCGACACAAAGTTGACAAATCATCCCTTTCAGCCTGCTTATCCCCAGCCTTAGCTTGCCTTATGGGGCAATGGCATCTGACCTTGTTATTATTATATTAAGGCTAAAATGTATATTGGGTTAGAAAAGGGATGTATAGACCAAGGTTTATATGATCTATTTACCAGTTAAATTTAACTCTGGCAAAGAGATCATTATGCAGCCTCTTTATATTTGTTTACATTTTGCTTATAATAATACTCTTTCACAAACATTCCTACAGTTTTCTTTAGGAGAAGAGAAACAGCAATTAAATCCAATATTTTGTTATAATATATCTGTAAACTGCAACCATGCACTTTATATTGGTTTTATTCCAATGCCCTAGATCGCCAACCCTTCATTACTTTGGTAGAACCCCTTTTACCTAAAATACATATGTGCTAATCAGTATATGTTGGGGACATAGAATGTAGGACCTCTTATGTCTATAAATTAGAAAGCAATTATGAATGTGTTGCAATTTCCTACACATCAAGGTAGGAATGGGTAGGAATGGAGGATATTTCAGTGATGGTTTTCACTCCTCAAGCATAAAATCATTATATTGTTGCATTATCTACATTTCTTTAAAGTGTAACTCTTTTGTATTTATACCATTATGCCAGGGCTGCTCTGTGGATGGTATTCTCCCAAAATAGCAATGAAGCTGCCCCTTATTTGTAGTGGATAGGTTAATTGTTTTCCTGCAATGATTACATTTTATACCTTCCATTATTTATTCTAAGATCTACTTAGAGTATACGGAATATCTCAGCTTTTTCACAGAAATATTCTATTTTAATATAGCTGAATGCACAAAAATGCATGAAATTGCATTTTCGTAAACATTTTAACCATCGGCCAGATGTCTTTTACAATTTGTTTTTCCTATTGTTAAGCTTCTAAAATGTGATATTAATTACTTGTGCATATGATGAACGAAGTAGTGCTTTATCCACAAAAACAGACGGCATATCATTGGCTGCTGTAAATTGGTGCTACTTATAGACAATTTTCAAAAATGTGAGGTCAACACAACTGTGTCCAAGCTTAACTTGAACATGAATAGATAAAGTCACTCGGTCCCCAGCAAATATTGTTATATATTTAAAGTTGTTATTATGCTTTTGCCTGTGGCTGTGTGTAGCTTTTAAAATGCAAGCATTATTCATTGGAACTAAAGAAACCATCATGAAATTATATGTGACCTACCATTCAGGCATATTGTGCTCAATAACCATCCTTAGGTAAAGGTTTCTAGTGCAGATGACACTATACATTGGGTAGAGCTTCATATTACTTCTCTGTACAGATTACATTATAAACAATGGACAGAGTATCATTCATGCAGATATTTGACTAGCAATCCCCTCTGCACTTATTTATCACCCAGATATAACACACACCAGATATATTGGCAAAGCTTTAATTGTTGCAGACAGCATAATACTTTTTAGATTACAGCGGGCAATACCATAAGAGATTTTCCTCATTCTCCAAATTGCATTTTTGCAACATAAGGAACTCTTCAGTCAAAATCCTTTTTATTTTTATGCAAAATGCAGCTCACAGTTTTCTCCTCTCTTTGTGTCCTCCTCCTTACATCTATATTTACAGAGTATAACCATTTAGATCCATGCCTACAGTCTTTCCATGCATCCTCCTTGTTTATATCACAGATGTTTGTTAATGTTATAAGATTTATCAAGCTACTGTACTCTGTGGATTAATGCACCTTAAAAAGACAGATAAAAGGGCTCTGGCATAAGACATGTTGCACCACCCTGATTGGTGTGCTGGTTGTGGGATGTGAATGTAAAGTTGGGCACCAGTCACTTTAAAAGATTTTAAAGATTTTATTTCTCCAGCAGCTCACATGGCAGAGAGGGTTAAGGGCTACAGACACCTAGGACAGTACAGACTCCAACCTCACCGATCACTCCCCAGCTTTACAGTGCTGGTTTTGGCAACACTGTGTGCAACAGAAATTTAGCTGGTTAGCAGACATAGCACACCTCCTGGGCAAGACTCCTCATGCACTCCCAGCCAAACTCTAGCCCCTCAGGCACCTCCCGCAGTCAAAGCCACCCCAGCGCTCCCCCTAGGAAGAGCTTCACTCCCTCTGGGAAACCACCCCCAGAAACCCAGGCCACAACATATGTGGCGTCCCTAGGCAGCAAGCCTAGGAAGCCAGATTCAGCAACACAGACCTCTCTCAGGCAGGAGCATGGGAGGAAAACACACAAGAGACAAGGTTGGCCGTGAACATTTGATGCATGTCCAGCCCCAGCATGCACTCCTGGTCATAATCCACCTAGTGATTGGCCACAGAGACACACATCTTCAGAACACAACATTATTGGATGTTCTAGCTCTATTGCAATACTCCCTCCCCCCATCCCAGCAGTAGGCAGGAGCACATGATAATCCTGAGCTCAGGTGGAAAACAAATGAGCACAGAACTATTAAATCCGCTCAGACTGGCTAAAGTCCAGCAGAACAAAATTTAAAGAGTCACACCACTTAGGACAAAGTGGCTATAGACACATCATGGGGAAAGGAACAAACAATGCAGTAGTTCATAATAAGGATGGACATTAAAACACTGGTAAAAGCTAAACCTGACAGTACAAAGAAATACATTTTGCTTGGACAGTTTTGCTCTTCTGCTTGGCTCTCTTACATAAGATATTTATATACATACAGGGCCAGATTTACCATTAGGCTATCTTCCTCTGCAGAATATCAGGATAGTGGTGTTATAAAAGTTCTTAAGTAGACACATGCAGTCCAATTTGTTGATCATGATACCTAGGAGATCTGAATTTTGCAACTTTATTATCACTCAAAATGTAACTCTTAAAAAAAAACTAATCTTCAAAAGCAATAACAGAATCAGTCACAGCTATTGCATATATCAGGTGATGTGTGGAAAGCCTAAAGCTGGTCATCTTTTTTACTTAGCAGTCAGATAATAGGTAATCATCTTAGAGCTGTTTGAAATAATTTGCTCCCAACACGGAGGAATTTCCACATGTACCCTAAAGCAAGGGGTCTAATTGATGTTGAATTCTTCCTTTATTTTACAATGTGATGAGTGCAGCAGTAAGAGTGATAATGGAAGTTGGAGATGTCCAGAACCAGGGATTCTAAATGATAGATCTCACTGCTGCAGTGTGAAGGTGAATAAAAAACACCATTGGGGCTTCCAAACACCAGAATTCACCCATAAGTGAATGAGTCTAGGTGGAAAAAAAAGTCCTCCACACTTTTATTGCAAAATAAGAATATGTATTCTATATAGAAGGGAAAATGTACACCTGTGTGGCTATTATTTGTAACTCATTGATTACAATAATAGTTGTTATGTGAAATAACGATCATTATAGTGAATTAAGCATTATTCAGCTCAGTGTCTACTCCTGACATGATAGTAATTACTCGCTTTCTGTCCTTATGTTGTGCGTTATTACATTCATGAATTTATATTCCAAGTAACAGGCCATTTCACTATGAACCTAAAACTTGATCACGATATCATGTACCATAAGTTACTGAAACCCAATAAAATCCTTTCCTTGTATTAAATCTTGTTACTGCAGATTTATAGTTTCATCTCAATCATCCACCATGTAAGAAGAACATTTGTTGCTTTAAGGAATGATTTAGACTATAATTATGACAGGAGATAAAATAATGTATGCTTTTATATCAAGAGATAAAAATATAGAATTGAATTAACATAAAATTTAATGGCAGATATGAACCTGCTAGCCCAGTTGAAAAGCTGAGTTATACTTCTGTTCCTCTCAGATATCCTAAAAAAGGGCAGCTTGAAAATATTATAAGGACTTACACTTGGGTTCTACACATAATTATACAGGTGGGCCATTGCCAAGGACAGCAGGGTTATAAGGGTAAATATCCATCCTTAGAACCCGTACACACCACATTCATTGGGGCTGCACTTGCTGTTTTTTTCCAGCACATTTTCAGCACACACACAAGGCAATTTCCCCTGTGTTCAATCTGCTCAGGTCACACCACTACATTGTAGTGGTGCATGCTGAAAGAAAGTACAGAATGCAGGGGGGGGTTTTAGCACAGAATGGTGCAACACAGTATAACTGCAGCACACTGTACTGTACCGATAGAACTTAACAAAATGAACTTAACATTCTTAACATTTCTATTTCTTACAAAAAGTAAACAATGCGATGCACTGGGATCGACACATCAGCACTGTACCTGTCAGTACGCACCAGTGGCCATGCATTCAGCTGTGTGAATGGACCCTTAAAAATAACAAATTGTAATAACGTTTTCCTTATTTCTTCAGTAAGTAAACCAGGGGCTGACTGGCAACTTTTAGCCCAGGGGGCAAGTACAACCCAGAGGCCCATGGTTCAGCAACTTGCCCCCCCTCCCGCACTGCCTCTTCCCCGCTTTCTCTCCGCCCGTCTGCCACTTTTGCCATCCATGTAACAGTATTGTGAATTAATCTATCGGTTTAGGAAATGTAAAGCACACTGGTAGTGGAGGGATGCCTCGTCAGGGCTGTGCGCGTGCATAACTGCTGTGACCCTGGTAGTTCTGCCACTAACTCAGAAATACATTGTACAGCATTGCAGAATGGCATTGGCTATAGAGAACTACAATTCCAAGAAATACATTACACAACAATGCAGAATACCATCAGCTATAGCGGACTATAAATCCCAGCAATAATGACTACCAACAGCAATAGAGAACAACAATTCCCAGCAATACCATTATACAGCAATGCAGAACAGCATCAGCTATAGAGGACTACAGCAATAATGACTACCAACAGCTGTAGAGAACTACAATTCCCAGAAATACATTACACAGCAATGCAGAATAATATGAAGCTACATACTCTGTTGCTCTGGGTTCTCCGCCTGATGTCTCCAGGGTCTCAAGTGGGCTGTGCGGGCTCTCAACAGGGATCCAGAGAGTTTCACGGGTGCGTGTGTGCAGTGGCTCCCTAATTAGGCTCTCAGGTGGCCAATGCGGACCGCCAGGTGGTCAGTGCAGGCGGGCTCTCTGCTCCAAAACAAATGGCTCCAGTGATGGACTACTAGTTTGTATTGAGATTGTAGGAGCAAGCTTGGAGCGGTGGAAATAAGAAAAAAAAAGTGTGGTGTGCAATATAGTGAAATGGAAAGTGTAAAATTATACAGCAATCAATGCAAAATGGCACCAGCTATAGAGGACTACAAATCCCAGCAATACATTATACAGCGCAATGCGGAAATCTACCAGCTATAATGTACTATTGCTGGGACTTGTAATCCTCTATAGCTGGTGGTATTTTGCATTGTGCTGTATAGGGGACTACAAATCCCAGCAATAATACATTATACAGCACAATGCAGAATACCACCAGCTATAGAGGACTGTGAGTCCCAGCAATAGTACATTATAGCTGGTGGAATTCCGCATTGCGCTGTGTAATGTACTATTGCTGGGATTTGTTGTACTCTACAGCTGGTGGAATTCCGCATTGCGCTGTATAATGTATTGGGATTTGTAGTCCCCTATACAGTGCAATGCAGAATACCACAAGCTATATATAGGAGTACAACAAATCCCCGCAATACATTATACATACAGTGTATAATGTATTGCGGGGATTTGTAGTCCTCTATAGCTGATGGTATAATATACAGTACAGCGCAATATACCGTCAGCTATAGAGGAATACAAATCCCACCATCCCAGCAATGCATTATAGAGCACCATGTGTGGGAATGTGCAGGCTTAACTGAGCAACTTGCTGTGCCGATCGTGGATGTGGGCGGTGCGTGTGAGGCTGGGAGGAGGTGCGGCGTGTGGATGCGGGCGTGTTGGCAGTGGCAAGCATGAGGCGAGAAGGAGGGGTGGCGTGTGGAGCGTGGATGCGGGTGGGCGGGTCTTGCAGCAGCAAGCGTGAGGCGGGGAGGAGGTGCGGCATGTCCCCGAAACTGTAGTGAAAGAGCATGCATTAGATATTTAAAGAAGTCAAAAGGTTTTTAAAGTATTATTAAACCCAAGAACAATAATATAATATATTGTAGGTTAAAATTCATTAGATATGGTGACTGCATTAATTTTCTTTTTTTTCAGGCAAAATACATTTTCTGCAAGTACAGAAAAATATCAATTGATCTTGCTGAAATTCCGTAGTCCTTGTAAATTCCTGTGCACTGAAAAGACATCTCAAATGATGTAGATGAGGAGAACAGAGGATTATTTTAGTCAAAATCAGGACCCTCAGGTGTCCTGAGCGCTCAGAAATGGGTGGAGCAAAAGAAATGACAAACGCACTCAACAATTCATCACCAGTCATACAGTAAGGTGCACACGAAATGGGCTTTGAACAGTAAAACAGTAGAAAGGTATCATGGCACACTCACGAACCAGCATGTAAAACAACTTGTCTCACCACTAATGATAATAACAGAGGTTTGGATACACGTCTTCTGCAGAAAATGTGAAAGCCGCACAGCCGCGCCAAGGCACCTCTTATAGTGCGGTCCTAATGGGTGGCACGCTGGAAGTGAGCTCACTCTTTTATCCCCTCTCTGTGTCTCTATCACTGCTCTTATCTGCCTGTCCTACCCCTGTTTCATGTCTGTCCACTGTGACCATGTTACCTCAAACGTCTGGTTAACGTAGGTGCCTTACGTTTAGCTGTTGAAAGGTTGCTAAATGTCAGCGACCTCAGGTCAGTCTCATATCAAGTTCAGATGCCAGTCGCCACTTGTCGTTATGCAATATCCCCCTACTAGAACGCTCACATGGCACTATGCAGATACACCCAAGTAGTAGACCTGTCTCGGACAGCACCTGTAGGGAAGTATATGACACCTGTCTCCATTATGGTCTACAGATACACCAAGGCCTTCTGCAGGAGACGGAAGGGCCGTACGTGCCTTTATCTATCCAGACTGTATTTACATGTTACCTTTTCTGTCTATTGATGTAAGTGTTGATGAAAATTGAAAAATTAGAGGATCAATGCTTTAGAGTTCATGCCTGTTACTTGTACTGACACTATGGGGTCTATTCACAAAGCTGCCGAGGGCAGCCGAGTGAATGACCGATCAGAAGTGAAGTGAGCCGAACACTGTTCGGCTATTCACTTCAGGCTGGTACGGCTGATTTCAGCCGTATATCGGCTGAAATCAGCCGTACATCGGCTTGCTTCGTGTGGATTCGGATATCGATTTGTAATGTATTGCTAAATATGTGCAATATTTTTGTATGGATATCCCTGTTTTCTAAAATAAAGAATAAAACCAAAAAATCAGGAGAGAGGACTAGGGTGACAATGCTACTACTCTATTTATACAGTAAGTAAACTTTGTCTCTCTAGCACAAGAAGTGTGTTACCGGCAGGATCACCAGCTAAAAAGGACAAAAAAGTCTGAAAATAAGAAACTAATTCAGCCACCATATTGGTAAACTGTAATATATTACATCATTGAGGCTGTGTCCTTGTTGTTCGGCATCAGGTCAGGTCTGTCTGCCTAGCCTCCTTTATCGGACTGGATGGCAGTCAAGAAGGCTATGTGCTTGTGATTTTTGTGTGCTACACTGGTGTTGCACTTTGCTGATAGTCTCTGACCATACTGACCTGTCACTGGATTTCCTGCCATGACCTTCTGCTCATTTCTGATTGCCATCTGCTCGGTCGTTGCCTGTCCCTAGATTACGCTACTGAACACCACTAGCCCTGACCTCTAAGTGTTCCTAAATTATGTTTAATGTCTGCTGCCTGCCCTGACCCCCGCCTGTCTCTGGATTATTCTAGTGATTGCTGCCTTCCTTGATGTCCACCTGCCGCTGAATTTAACTGCTGGCTACTCAGCTGCTGAAACCACAGTCAACCCTTTGCCATTGACTATAGCACATATGTATTAAGTCCTGGGGGTATCCAAGTACCAGTAACCATGTCTTAAGGAATTTGGGGTTACTATTGGTGAAGCTACACTAGCTAGCTATAGTATTTGACCATTGGTATTGAGGCAAACATTACAGCTATACTTTAAAAAAATTATCTCTCCTTTTTATTGTTTGGTGGACTGTGTAGCTGAAAGATAATGCAGCTTAAAAAGCAGCACACATTCTTCTATCAATATATCCCAGAATACACTTTTGCTATAATAAACACATGACAAAAGAGACAGAGCTCATTCAAAAGGTTGCAGTGTATAACCTATTTTGGTGTATAACCTCATGACAAAATCTACAGGCATGCCATGCCATTACCAACATTGTAGATCAATCTGGGGACAAGCGGCCTAACATAACTGCATAAGCATGAACATATTGACTTGTATTTATAGTCTGCTTTCATCAAGCTGATTACATTGAAGACAGTGTGATTACATGAAAGACTGGTCATTTATTAGCACATTAAGGGGAATTTACTAAGACTGGAGCAGACAAAACCTGGAGCAGCTGTGCATGGCACCCAATCAGCTTCTATCTTTCATTTTCAAAGCTTACAAGCTAAAGATAGAAGCTGGCTTGTTACTATGCACAGCTGCTCCAGATTTGTCTGCTCCAGTATTAGTAAAAATGTCCCTATTATGTCTTGCACAGCCTAATCTGTCAGATTACTAGTCTGTGTTTGATCCACAAAAGTAACATTAATTGGAGACATTATAATTTTTCTTTCTGACTCCGGTAAACTTCCAGCATCACAAACTATCTCTAACCCGAAAAAATGTTTCTCTGATACTTCTGTATAGTAAATTATAGTATCTGCCTGATAGCTATCTAGTAGCTTTCTGTACCTAACATTTACAGGAACCCCACCCAGCTATGCTTAAAACTGAACTTTGGGCACATAAAATAAAAACAATACTAACTATTGCATTTGTGTGCATTAGAAATCATTAAATATATTCTTAAATACAACAAATTGAAGTACCTGAATTGGACTTGGTATCTGCCTCATGAAAAAAAAGAATACAATTAGTCATTATGGGAAACAAATCCACTATTGTGTCTTTATTTTCTCAGTTTCTTTTTGTAAATAGCTCACTATGTAATTAAACTATGATTCTGTATTAAATGAATACAGCTATGCTTTACAAGAAACTGCATACAATAGTTACACATATGCCTGGAAAGCATATTCTTGCAACCTCTCTCTTTAATTGTAAAACATGATAATGCTTACTTATATGACTGGAACCTAAATATGCAAGTCTTACTAATAATGTATGCATGGCACATCCCCATAAAACACTGTTAATCATTAAAATCTCACAAGAAAATAGAACTACTTGTACCTTGAACACAAATTCTGATGAAAACAATGGCATAAATGGTGCAGTTATTCACAACTGTTGCAGATTGCTGGTTAAGTATGTAAAATCCCATAGTTAAGTGGAGCAACAAGCCGTTAAAGTGTGGATGCATATGTCTATGCATAAAACACATAATAGATATTTTTCAATTAAGTGTTAAGCCTGGCTGCTGTACTGGAATATGGTTAGAGGCTGAAGTACCTAGTATGATCAGCTCTGTGTAAAGGGTAATGCTTGAAGCATTTTGTGAATCTGCTTAGAATACAAAATTACAGCACAGGACGAAATAGCTGTACGTCTTTCTAACTGCTGCAAAACAGACCATCAGCAGGAGCCTGAGTACAAAATGTAACATGCTGCCTCAGAATTAACTGCATTGTTCAAATAATTCCTAAAAGATCAAGAAAAAGACATAAATAGATTAACAAATAATTTTCTTCTGTAATTCAGCATTACAAACAACTGCAATGTATAGCAGAAACTATTGAAATAGTATTATACATAAGACCTTGTTTATTTATAGTATGAAAACAATAGGGGGTATAGTCCACCCCATTCTACATTGTGTTAGGGTTAGGAATGTACCGATACCATTTTTCCAGATCGAGTCAGAGTGCTGATACTTTTCCTCCAGTACTCGCCGATACCAATTACTGATATTGTTTTGTCATGTGTCATGTGACAGGTTTTCTAAAACAATACAAACTAATAATTTTAGTACAGTGGTGAAGTGCTAGGGCCCGGTCCCAGCAGCAAACGCTGCACCACAGGAAGTTCTGGCACTGACTCAAAGCTGTAGGGGGACTACTCATCAATATATTATACAACAATGCAGAATACCACCAGCTATAGAGGACTACAAATCCAAGCGATACATTATACAGCAATGCAGAATACCACCAGCTAGAGAGGACTACAAATCCCAGCAATACATTATACAGCAATGCAGAATGTCAAGTGGCTATGAAGGACTACAAACCCCAGCAAAGCATTATACATCATGGCAGGGGCTGACTGGCAAATTTTAGCCCAGGGGGCAAGTACAACACAGAGGCCCATGGTGCAGCGACTTGGCCCACTTCCCACTTTGCCTCTTCCCCCGCCCCCACTTGCCACTTTTGCCATCCATGTAACAGTAGTGTGATTGGTCGGGTGATGTGAGGACTCAGTAGGAAGTCCATGAAAGGGGTGACTGGCTGGGCTCCCTAAATGGTTCTGGCCTAAATCCGCTTCATGTCTGCTACTTAGGCACTCTCACCCACTGTGGGCCACCGGACTTGTGTGAGCTGTTGGGAGGATAGTGGGAGAAGCCAGACCGTGTCAAAGTCAGTGTTCTATAATTTTTCTCAACCCCATACATTTTCTGGACCAAGTCACTTACGGTGAGGCCGTGTCATTCGAATCAGCTGTTTTCATGACCCCCTTTCTTCATGCAAACCTGGAAGTAACGCTGTAGATGCATTCCTGGGTTGAGGAAAATTATAGCACATCAGTAGCGGAGGGATACCTCGTCAGTGCGGTACACGACCGATGCGACCCTGGTAGTTCTGCCACTAACTCCAAGCTGTAGAGCAGGGGTGGCCAAACTCCGCCCCTCCAGCTGTGGTGGAACTACAAATCCCATGAGGCATTGCAAGATTCTCACAGCCACAGACATGACTTGCGGAGAGAGATGCATCATGGGATTTGTAGTTCAACCACAGCTGGAGGGACGGAGTTTGGCTACCCCTGCTGTAGAGGGACTACAAATCTCAGCACATTATATAGCAATGTAGATTAATACCGTCAGCTAAAGAGGACTACAATTCCCAGCAATACATTATACAGCAATGCAGAATAGTATATTCATTTGCTACAGCGGTGTAATATAGAGATCAGAGTTCACTATGTACACAGTGCAGAGGTTAGCGTTATCATATAGAGGTCAGTATGTACGCAGTGCAGAGGTTAGAGTTATAATATAGAGGTCACTATGTACGCAGTGCAGAGGTCAGTGGTGTAATGTAGAGGTCAGTATGTAACGCAGTGTAGAGGCCAGGGGTGTAATGTAGAGGTCAGTATGTATGCAGTGCAGAGGTCAGCAGTGTAATGTAGAGATCAGCTGTGTAATAAAGAGATCAGTATGTAACGCAGTGCAGAGGACAGCGGTGTAATGTGGAGGTCAGAGGCCACTGTGTACGCAGTGCAGAGGTATAATATAGAGGTGAGGATGTATGCAGTGCAGAGGCCAACGGTGTAATGTGAAGGTCAGTGTGTAATGTAGTGCAGAGATCAGCGGTTTAATGTAGAGGTCAGTATGTAACAGTGCAGAGGTCAGTATGTAACGCAGCGCAGAGGTCAGCAGTGTAATGTAGAGGTCAGCATGTACGCAGTGCAGGGGTCAGCTGTGTAATGTAGAGGTCAGAATGTACGCAGTGCAGAGGTCAGTGGTGTAATGTAGGGGTCAGAGATCAGTATGTAATGCAGCGCAGAGGCCAGCGGTGTAATATAGAGGCCAGAGGTCAGTATGTATGCAGTGCAGAGGGCAGCGGTGTAATGTAGAGGTTAGAACTTACGCAGTGCAGAGGCCAGCGGTGTAATGTAGAGGTCAGAGATCAGTATGTAATGCAGCGCAGAGGTCAGCGGGGGAATGTAGAGGTCAGCGGTCAGTATGCATGCAGTGCAGAGGCCAGCAGTGTAATGTAGAGGTCAAAGGTCAGTATGTACGCAGTGCATAGGTCAGCGGGGGGATGTAGAGGTCAGCATATACGCAGTGCAGGGGTCATACAGAAAGAACAGGTACTTACAGTTGTACTTTTCCTTCTTCAGGTAATGTGCCCTCTTCTCTTCCTCTCCTGGTGGTGGGGGGAGCAGTGAAGCTGCCTGCATGTCCTGAGGTGATGCCTTCAGCCGCCTCATGGTGTCTCCTGCACACTGTGCCTTTTGGTCCCGCGCAGCATAACTATACTGCTGGCCAATCGTGTGCAGTCTCCCTCCAAGCCTATAGCAGCTGAAAGGGGAGGGAGCTGCCGTCTGTGGCCGCCAGCGGGGCCCGATCGTTACACGGGCATCAAAAAAAGAATTCTTCTCCTCCTGCAAAAACTGCCCCGGCAGGCACCACTGCAGGGGCAATCACTTATTTTATCTCTCCACTTTCGGCCGCTGCAGCAGAACGGCCAAGAGGGGAGAGATCAAAAAGAGTGATTACCGCTGCGGCGGCGCCTGTTTTTAAAGGCATTAGAGAGGCCCGGGGGGGGGGGCAATTGCCACCCTGCCCCCCGGCCCAGTCCGCCCCTGCATCATTGCAAAATAACATGAAGCTACATACTCTGGCCTAATGACTCCAGCAGATGATCTCAGGTGGCTGTGTGGGGTTTCAGGAGGGCTGTATGATGTATTAGAGGGCTGTGCAGGTTCTATGGTGGGCTCTGCAGACTCTCAGGTGGGCTGTACAGGTTCTATGGTAGGCTGTGCAGACTCTCAGGTGGGCTGTGCGGGATATATGGTGGGCTGAGCAGGTTCTCAGGTGGGTTGTGCAGGTTCTCAGGTGGGCTGTGCAGGTTCTATGGTGGACTGGGCAGACTCTAAGGGAGGCTGTGTAGCATCTATGGTGGGCTGTGCGGACTCTCGGGTGGCTTTGCAGGGCCTACGGTGGACTGTGCCAACTCTCAGGTGGTCTGTGCAGGTTCTATGGTGGTCTGTGCGGGCGATATGCTGTGATAAGGCCTGGAGTACCAGACTCATTCTCATCACCTGCTGGTTTTAAAAGGGAAAATTTGGAATAGATTATTCATATGCAATAATTCATATTTACAGGCTTAAGGCAATTTACCATATTTAAAAATTGTATTTATTATTTTGCTTCTAAACCTGATACATACAAAAGGGAAAATAACTTTAGATTCAATGTAATGCTTAATGAAACTAACATCTGCTGCAGGTAGGGGTGCCATTTTTGTTCTGGCAAAATAAGGGACAGAGGGTAGAGTAGGGAGCAAAGTAGGAGTGGGGCTAAAAGCGGCACATACAGCATGCTGTGCCAAATTGTATTTAATGGGTTGAAGGACACTGACATCTACACTCGATGATGAATTCTCCCTCTCTTTTGCAACACAGGGGGAGTTCATCTTTTACATCAGTACTCCCCCCACCTGTACATCAGAGTCTACCTACTTGCTAGCAATGTTTTTGTTTAAATGGTTTAGTCTTCATTAGGAGTATCTGACACAGGTCAGCAGCACAGATGATCTGCAACTCTCTGTAGATCTATCACCATGTATTCTCCCCTACCTTGCAACTGCAGCTTCCTCTGTTGCACAAGATCGGGAGGTATAGATACAGCCACATTCCCCCTGCTGATTAATATAGCAGCCACGCTGCCAGTCCCTGCCCTGCTTGTCACTCAACGTCACTGTTTAACTGTGCTCAGGCCAACACCTGTTTCCTGACAAATAGGATAATTTCCTTGCCCAAGTTTCCAGTCTGTGTAACTCCTGTGGTCCTGCATTCCTGTTTCTCTGGTTATTGACTTTGGCATGTATTAAATACACTTACTCGCTGCCCCCATGACCTTTTTTCTGTGCTTTTTTTTTCCATCTGCTGTTGACTTTGCACCATGTTCTGGTCCAAACCTCAGGTCAGCTGCCATCAGTACAGGTGTGCACAAGGGCCGCTACCTGGTACACCATCCAGTAAAGTCCATCATACCTTCCAGAATGCTTTTGTAAAGATTTGGTGGTGTGTACTTGGACTCTGCATCTTCTTAGGGCTCTTGTTTAATGTGCAAATAGCACAGTGGGTCCTCTATCCATTATTGCTCATGACAATATCAGGATTCTTCAAAGTTAGTGTGTTTCTTAGTAGTGTTTCCTATTTAGCACCATGCTATACTGGACACATTGGTTAAGAGCGCTGAAGTTTCATATGTATGGCGGATGCAAAAATACTCTGCATTCTCCTATAAATACTGGACCCCTTATAGCTTTACCAGACTATTAGTCAGGATGGGGAACTAGTCAGAAGGCATGCCAACAGGCTTGCAAATTGTTTTTTTCAGATGTAATGAAAAAACTTGAGTGGCTTGCATAACACCCTGTTTTCAACTTGACCGAACACAAGTTGAATGAATTGATACACTGACCAAGCTCAGTTGCCCAACCTCAGTGTGCAGTTTTACTAAAGTTCCTGGTGTCTAATAAAAAGTAAATCCTATCAATAATGTTCTGACAAGTAGTAGAAAGCCACCCTAGAGACTAGAGTCTGTTATAACAGCAAAGGAAGGAATAACTTCATACTATTATCCTTGTTTTGGCAAGCGATGTTGGTTAAATTTATATACAGGTATTTCTAAACATGGATTTTAGTGAATCATCTGACCATTTAGATCAGGTCATGTTTCTAATTGTAATCTTAATAAATACCATTAGGGTGTACCTTTATTAAAACCATAATAAAACCGTTATCACATAGCAGCACATCAAAATGTGTCTTATCTTCAAAGAAATGTATTTGAAAATTTGTGTTGAACAGTTTATTTTTAACTATGCACGGACCCCCCTCGGATTTTTTTTGCTGTAATTTTGGGCCTTTTTTAGAAATCACTTTTTTTTCAAATGCATCACCATGAGATTCTTTCAATCTGGGATATGTTCAGTAAGATTTTTTTGCTGTCAAATTATTGCAGTTTAGTAAAAGATGGTAAAAATGTGAGGTCATGTATCAAACTTTAACAATGGCTAACAATCAAAATTACAAAGCCCACCTGTTTTCTTTACTTCTTCAGTGGTATCATACTTTAAACTAAATGTATTAGTTAAAATTTATTGAAGAGGAATATGTAAAGTTCAATATAATCACATTATAACTATGTTCACTGAGCAATGGTAGAGCTTAGAGTGCTCCAGGGTCCTTACCAGAATAAACTGAACATTTTAGATCAAGTTCACTGAAGTTGCTCACTGTCCAAAACACTCAGCAAACCATGAGTGGAAAAGAGCAAATATTTTGGGACAGCCATACATTTTGTCCAGTTTTGCAGGATCGTATACTTTCAACTGCATACTTCTTTGCACATAAATATAACTTATATTAGCAATAATGAAAACGTTCAAGCATACTGAAACATCCCAATAAAACCTGATTTAATTAATCCACTGTGTTGTTAATAGTCCTTTGTGGCATATACCTGTATATGTGAATTAACCAAGCATTTACTCCCCAGGATTGCTGTGGCAACATGTTTAGCTGAAAAAGGTCTATCTGTAAAGGACCACCTTCAGAATTTCTTGGACTTCAACTGTTCTAAACAACAACTGACTTACAAAAGTGTACCTGTTCTCAGAATGGGATAAATATGGAATCACATTGGTGCTGTGCCTGAGGGGGAGGCAGTGCACTTTGATGCAGTGGGAGCAAGTGAGGAACTGTGCATCGGTGCAGTGGCAGCAAGTTAGGCAAGTGAGGAGCTCCGAGTGTATGGACAGAAAATCCTGAATTCAGCAGTCAGAAGAAAAACAATGATCACTTTATTAGTATCTGATATAGGACATAATCAGCACCCTTTGAGGGATTGGGGCTTCATCATGGCTCCAATTATGTAAAAAGTGAATTAATGTTTAGTTATTTCATCTGCACATGCTTGGATATTTAAAGTAAGCAGGGATTTGCTTTTTATTTGATTGAATACTTGAACTGTTAATTCACAAAATGTATTGACTAGAGTCTCAACTCCTTTAGTAAATCAACCCATTTTAGTTCAACCAAAAGGGCACCACACCAATTTATGTAATTTAAAGGAATATAGAACCTACCATAAATTAAACTATCTCAGTTAGATCCTTCAGGTTGTTCTGCTATACACTTGTCTCCCATTGCAGGCCGATGCAATGTATAACTACTGCTAATGAAACATCTAATGCTGAAGAGCAACTAAGCAGTGCACTTGCAAAACTAAGTTATAAGAAACTTAGAGGATGTCTGAAAAATATTTTTCTCCTCAAACAAGTATTAATGCAGAGGAATCTATTAAAAAAAAATTAATTTACAGCCCTGAACAAAGTTGGGCACAACACCTTTTTAGAAGCCAGGGTTCGAGGACAGAATATTACAATATAATACTAACTATAATAATTATAATACAATTAGAAATTGTATGAAACTAGACCTCTCCACGTGACACGTGACATCTACTACTACAATAATAAATCTTCAATCCCACTCAAGGTGGCCCTTGCTTAGTGAACAACATATAAAGGCTCTTGTAGAGGTAGAAGCTCCTAATGTGCAAGCTGCGTTTTGGAAAAAAGAAGGCAGAAATTTACACAGAAACTGTACATTGGGAGGCAGAAGCTGCAAGTCAGCAAGCAGAAATGGTGGACCTAAAAAGGAAATGGGACCAAGCTACAACAGAAACAAGAGTAAAAGTTTTAGAACAAGTTGCTACTGTGAGTAAATTAGATAGTGTCAGTCTTGCAATGACAGAAGATTCCATAGAGTGCACTAAGGGGTATGTCTTAAGCCAGAGCACTAGATTCTCAGTTATCTCTGATGCTCCTCATGATATTGTCATTTCTTCATAGCAGCAGCTTCCCAAAACTAATTTGACTACTTATGGAGGTGACAGACCTGTTGTGCTATCTACCCATCAAGCTGGATTCCCACGCTATACCATATCATTTAAATTAAAAAACTACAGAGCAACAGGCTATTAACTTAGGTGTAAATGACCAAGCCAAACCACTACCACCTTTTCAGGTTATAGATCTACTATCTGACACCAACATTACTCCAGAGTCCTGTCCTGCCATAGCAATGAACTGCAAACCTATTTCAGGTTTAAATGCCTTTGCTTTTTCACACTTCCTCAAGATTCCCTGTTCTAACATGCCAGACAGTCACACAAGGTTTGACCATCTGCTTGAAAACTATATAGGGTAGAAGTCTACCTTTAAAGGCTGCCATTAGTGATCAGGGTATCCAACCTGGTGAAGATTCTGACACATTAGTAACGTAGCTAGGCCCACAATCCTTAGAGTGTGTCAAGAGACTGAGAGCCATTCATGTTTGCAAAGCAGCTGCAGGTCTCCACACTGCTTGGGAGCAGCGAAATCAGAGCTACAGCAGTTCAGAAGCTATATAAAATGCTCTGCTGAAAAGCTTAAAAGTCTTTAAGACATATGGTAAGGACAATCAGAAGTTTGAGTGATCTTTTGCTAAATTGTTTCCTTTGACCAATTAAAGTGATTATCCTGCTTCCACCTATAAGGTATCTTGCAAATATTGTCATTTTTGGACCTGATGTCTTCTTGGTCTTGGTAATGTTGTGCTGTCTACTGACATGGTGCCACTACAACCTGTTGTCGTGTGCATTTGGTATATTCCTTCTCACCTTCTTGTCTGTGTTAGTTAGCTAGTTATGTTTATAAAGAAAAACAGAATTTCAAAATTATGTTGATGACATCGACATAATTCATCAAAAGGTCAAACGCATAACTTCTTTAGATGTCTAACCCACCAACCTATTTCCTGACAATTTTGCTAAAGCTCAGTATGTTTATACATACTGTGAGGTAAAAAAATATTATATATA
>NW_017307009.1:485133-488126 GCF_000935625.1 Nanorana parkeri
TATATATATATATATATTACACATACACATACATACTGTATGTAAACATGAGGTTTATTATTTTTCAACATATAGTATATACAGCCAATTATCAAGCCTGATGGACACATTACTTTATTGAAATCTGGCAACATATGTAAGCATTTTTGAAGCTGTGGGGTTTACAATGTACCTTTACTACACATTTCAATGACAGTAAGCCTTCAGGTTATACTTGTTATTTAATCTAAGAGTATGTTGTAGTTTTGACAGTATGACATTGTTCAGTGCTGCTAAAAAGCCTAGGCAGCCAGTGCCAAGCAGTCTGTCAATGCATATACATGAAATTATGCTGATATTTCCATATCTGTGGATTTATATTCAAGCTGAAAGACTGAACTTGGGTAATTTAAGAAAAAAATTACTTTTGGTTTAACACTGAGGTTGTTCTGTAAAATTTGCTTGTATACCTCTCATTAAAACTATCAGCTTTTATTATACTAATGATGTTAAAACTAAAATATAAAATAGCATAAACAGAACAATCATTGCTATTCCAAACATAATGGGGGTCATTTACAAACAAAGTGCACATTTGCTTTCATATTTACTGTGTACAGGGACAGATCAAAGCTAATTGCTCATTGTTTGCGATGGGTCATTCGGCTTTTGCATGTAGATCTTAAATCAGCTGGAACAGGACTTAAATATGGGTATTTTTTTAAACTGATGTTACACAGTGGTAACATCTATAAGAAGAAAGAGCCTAGGTAGTAACCCTTTCTTCTAGCAGTAAAATTGGGAACTGTTCCATATTATTTATGAGTCTAAATTGCACAGATATTTACTATGGCACTTCTGCAGCACTCTAAGAATTCTCCATGCAGGCAGAAACAAGAGGAAGTTACTAGTAGAGTATTGGAACATTTTGATGATAGCCTTTCGGGAAATTACATCACGTCACTGAATGTGGGAACGTTGGAAGGTTCGCCACTGGCTTAAAAAAAAATCTCCTTTGATATAACCACTTAAAGTATATTTAAATCTGTAGCATGACCATATTATTATAGTGATTGTGTAAGGAAAGTCAAGCATGTTCCAGCACGAGAACACAAGTGCAGGCAAAATGCGTCTGTGCAAACTGAGGCACGTGGTCACTGCCAGGTGTGCATTAGTGCACATGTGTGTGTACACACAGCACTGTTGTTGGCACCAAACAGCCTACATAAATAGAAATGTGACATGGACAGATTGGTGAGTGGTTTTCAGCTAGTTCCTATTAACCTGCAACCAGAACTGTTGCTTCCACCTTCCTGAGTAGGACCCAGCTTGCCTTCTGACTAGATACATACGGGTCTATTCACTAAGCTGCCGTAGGCAGCCGAGTGAATGACCAACCTGAAGTGAAGTGAGCCGAACACTGTAGATGCCGAACCGCAGTGAGTGAATAGCCGAATGCTGCTAAGCGGTATTCGGCTCGGCTGTTCTGCTCGGTCCCTCAGAGGGACCGAGCAGAACAGAAAAATAGTTTAAAAAAGTAAATAGAAAACGATTGTGCGGAGCTAGCAGTGACAGCCCAATGGTTTCCTATTGTCCGGCGGCTCTGCTGCCGGCTCTGCGGCCGCCCTGGAGATAAACACTGCCTTTTCTTTTTTTTTTCCTTTATTCTGACATTGGCTATTTCTGATTCCTATTGGCTATTTCAATTTGCAATAGCCAATAGTAAGCTAGCATTGTACCCGCCCTCTGCTGATGGACCTGATGGAGAACTGTAGCAGAGGGCGGGTACAATGCTAGTTTACTATTGGCTATTGCAAATTGAAATAGCCAATAGGAATGTAGCAATGCATTCCAATGGGCAAAACAATTTTTTTTTCTATTCTGACATCACTCCGTGTCAGAATAAAGAAAAAAAAAGAAACAGCAGTGTTTCTCTCCTTGACGGCCAGGAGCGGGAGACTCCCGGAGCGCCAGGGAGAGTTAGCTGCTTGGAGATCAGTGTCCCTGGTTAGCAGGTAACCAGGGACGCTGATCTCTCTGCAAGTGGCCGGAGCCAGCCGTAAGATCACGGCTGGCTCCGCCCAGCTGTCAGAAGCAGGCTGTTGGCAGACCAATGACTGAGCCGCTCGGCCACGTTGGGGAGCTGTACGGGCTATAGTGATTAGCCCGTACAGCACCCCTTCGGTTCTACTGAACCGAAGGGGTCCTGGGGCCGAAGCTACGGCTAGATCCTTCGGCAGCTTCGTGAATAGACCCCATAGTTACATAGTAGATAAGGTTAAAAAACGGTTTTGGTCTAGTGTGTGTATGTGGGTTTAATGTGTTTGATCCAGAAGAAGGCAATAAAACAAAAGCACAGGTCAATTTCCTGTGAAAGGGTTAAAAAAAAAATCTGATTTTTTTTAAATTCATCAACACTCTCAATACTACTTCCCAGGGAAGAGAGTTCCATATTTTCACTGTTCTAAAAGTAAAGTACCCCTTTCTCAGTTTAGGATTAACCCTATTTTCATCCAATCTTAAATTGTGGCCATTTGTCTTCTTTGCAGACCTTCTGTGTTATCACCCTGTCACGTGATATTTTGATAACAATGTTTATTGGGCAGGCATGTTCATTCATCCTTTGTCACATAAGGAAGCCTGACTGGATCAAAATCCTAAAGCTTCCACTTGAGTGTGTGCCTGCAGAAATGAAGTGGCTAAAAAAGTTTGTCTGAGATCATCAGTGCTGAAATACAAAAAATTTGAAAACAGTAACAGTAATTGCTCATAATACACAGTGCTTTAGCAAAGTAAATTTTGTTTCATCAGAAGATCTATCTTCAGGTAAAAAAATGGTTATGCAGGTTATCTTCGTCAAACAATATGAAAAAAACAGAACAAAGGTCTACATCTTCAAATGTACCCAATGTACATCTTCAATGTACATCTTCAAATTCCTGCAGACCAACTTAAAAAGAACATTAAAAAAAGTATAACAATAAATATATGTTACAATGAAAAAAAAAAAAAAA
>NW_017307009.1:491575-494062 GCF_000935625.1 Nanorana parkeri
TCCCTGGTTAGCAGGTAACCAGGGACGCTGATCTCTCTGCAAG
This sequence comes from Nanorana parkeri, assembly GCF_000935625.1. Classification (NCBI taxonomy): domain Eukaryota; kingdom Metazoa; phylum Chordata; class Amphibia; order Anura; family Dicroglossidae; genus Nanorana; species Nanorana parkeri. Next base: position 491,619 of record NW_017307009.1, read on the forward strand.
TGGCCGGAGCCAGCCGTAAGATCACGGCTGGCTCCGCCCAGCTGTCAGAAGCAGGCTGTTGGCAGACCAATGACTGAGCCGCTCGGCCACGTTGGGGAGCTGTACGGGCTATAGTGATTAGCCCGTACAGCACCCCTTCGGTTCTACTGAACCGAAGGGGTCCTGGGGCCGAAGCTACGGCTAGATCCTTCGGCAGCTTCGTGAATAGACCCCATAGTTACATAGTAGATAAGGTTAAAAAACGGTTTTGGTCTAGTGTGTGTATGTGGGTTTAATGTGTTTGATCCAGAAGAAGGCAATAAAACAAAAGCACAGGTCAATTTCCTGTGAAAGGGTTAAAAAAAAAATCTGATTTTTTTTAAATTCATCAACACTCTCAATACTACTTCCCAGGGAAGAGAGTTCCATATTTTCACTGTTCTAAAAGTAAAGTACCCCTTTCTCAGTTTAGGATTAACCCTATTTTCATCCAATCTTAAATTGTGGCCATTTGTCTTCTTTGCAGACCTTCTGTGTTATCACCCTGTCACGTGATATTTTGATAACAATGTTTATTGGGCAGGCATGTTCATTCATCCTTTGTCACATAAGGAAGCCTGACTGGATCAAAATCCTAAAGCTTCCACTTGAGTGTGTGCCTGCAGAAATGAAGTGGCTAAAAAAGTTTGTCTGAGATCATCAGTGCTGAAATACAAAAAATTTGAAAACAGTAACAGTAATTGCTCATAATACACAGTGCTTTAGCAAAGTAAATTTTGTTTCATCAGAAGATCTATCTTCAGGTAAAAAAATGGTTATGCAGGTTATCTTCGTCAAACAATATGAAAAAAACAGAACAAAGGTCTACATCTTCAAATGTACCCAATGTACATCTTCAATGTACATCTTCAAATTCCTGCAGACCAACTTAAAAAGAACATTAAAAAAAGTATAACAATAAATATATGTTACAATGAAAAAAAAAAAAAAACAAATAGACAAAGAGATAAAATTAAATACATTACTTAATTGCACAGCTGATAGTGATAGCACAGATGGAGCATACTAAAGCAAAGTAATTGTTATGGTAGGAGTCAATACAAAATATGCTTATTTCATTGTAAACATGTTAAGGCTACAAAACCCATTAGTACTAAATTCAGAGTCTAAATTGGAGTTATCACAGGCTTTTGGATTTCTGATTTTGATAGTAGAGGACTTTCCTGACATACAAATACTGTATGTTCATGATATTGTTCTCTTTCATAATCCATGTTATTTTTCTTCAGCAGGGGAATAAAAAAAATAGGACTGTAGTGTGATACAACCCTTTTTCTTATTTTCTTACCATCTTTGGTCTGAAACATTTACCTATTGTGAGGATTGGAAATGACAGCAGAATATTTGCTAGCTATTATCATATATAGGACAGAACATTATAATTTTGCAGTATCAAAATTTCAAAGCATTTCTATACAAATATTCTTAATAGGCATTGAAGAGGCAGTTCACATACTCAAGTAATACCTATCTGCTCATTCAGAAACAGATACTGTGACATATAGAACATTTTCATGGACATTGTGACCCAGTCACATCATTTGTCTAATGCCTCTTATCAACCATTGTTAATATCACATAGCAAGTGTTGAGTTTAATATGATGACCAAAGAAGGAATGAATCAGAAGGAAATAACACAAAGGATGATTTGCCATTCTTTTAATTCAAGTTTGACTTGTTGACTGATCCTTTCAAACCTTAGCATATTGAAAGTAAAGCCATTTGAGGTATTAAAATGTGCTCACCGCAACTGTACTCCTGCATTTTACAAATTAAACCTTTTTTATGATTTTTGGAAAGAATGACGCCCTCGGTCAAAAATTAAGGGGAAATCCAAAAACGTAGAGTTGTCACCAGAGAAGGAGATTAGGGTTAGTCATCCAATAGGGACAATTGTTTTAAGGACAACTGTGTATGACCAGAATTTCCTTCACTTTGGTGAGATTTAATTTAATATCCTGGTTGTAAAGTGACTAATATTCACCATCTATTGACTGCTTTATTCTTCCTTTTATTGCTGTCTTTTCTATCATCTGACCCAGGGAAAAACTCTTTAGCACTGAAAGCAGGGCCAGTGCTGCCACTAGGCAAACTAGGCAGCTGCCTAGGGCGCAGTGCTGTTTAGGGCACAGCCTTGACCACTCAACCCCCACGGCGCCCCCCCCCTATCTATTTAAAATTCCGGCTATTGCACCCGTCCAGTGAGCAGAGGAGTGGCGCTGAGGGACAACTTTCTCTCTCAGGTCAGCTCCTCTGCTCAGTGGCTGGAGTTTCAATTGCTAGTCTGCTATTGGCTATTTCAATGTAAAATAGCCAATAGCAGTCTGGCTATTGCTCCTGACTGCTAGCCGGAAGGAGAATGTGGCTGCATGGGGGGGGGGGGGGTGGCTTGGGCCGGGGTTTG